>NW_023459364.1:12338-16249 GCF_013731165.1 Rhagoletis pomonella | reverse complement strand
GCAAAGTAAGGGAAATTGGGAGCGCAAAATGACATTGAGATAATTTTCGCAGGAAAAGTTTTTAGCTGCGAAAACTTGCAAGTAGAAAGCCAGCTGATCACAAACATATGTTCGTGACTATTTGGTATTTTTGGGACAACTTCGAGATTTTGGGGGTTCTCGCGAATATATCGAGATCTTCGGGCTACTTCAGGATTTTTGGGACCATTTCGGAATTTTTGGAACTATTTCTGGTTTTTCGATACTACTTCAGGATTTTCGGTGTTCTCGGGATTATATCAGGATTTTTAGACAATTTCGAGATTGGGGATTTTCGAGACTTTTTCGGGATTTACGAAACTTCTTCGGGATTTTCAGGATTTTTAGGACTATTTCGAGCTTATCGAGACTACTTAGAGATTTTCGGGATTCTCGGCTCTAAATCGGGATCTGCGGGACTACTTCGGAATTTTTCGACCGAAGAAGTCTCGAAAATCCTGAAATAGTCAAAAAATTCCGAAGTAGTCCCGCAGATCCCGAAATAGTCCCAAAAATTCTAAATTGGTCCCAAAAATACCGAAGTAGTCCCGAAGATCCTGATATAGTCCCGAGAACCCCGAAAATCCCCAAGTAGTCTCTAAAACCCGGAATAGTCCTGAAAATCCCGAATATATCTCGAAGTAGTCCAGCAATCCCGAAATGGCTCCAAAAGTCCCGATATATTCCCGCGATATATTCCTCCGAAAATAACGAAGTTGTCTCAAAAATTCCGAACTAGTCCCAAAAATCCCAAAGTAGTCCCGAAGATCCCGATATAGTACCGACAACCCCGAAAATCTCGAAGTAGTTTCGAAAAACCCGGAATAGTCTCGAGAAATCCAAAATCATGAAATACCACAAAAAACCAAATTAGTCCCCAAATCCGGAAAATCCCGAAGAAGTCTCTAAAACCCGAAGGAGTTCCAAAAACTCCGAATTAGTCCCAAAATCCCGAAGTAGCCCGAAGATCCCGATATATTCGCGAGAACCCCGAAAATCTCGAAGTTGTCCCAAAAATACCAAATAGTCCCAAAAATACCAAATAGTCCCAAAAATCCCGATATAGTTCCGGAAATTCAAGAAATTTCCCAGGAATCCCGATAAAGTCCCGAAGATCCCGAAAATCTCGAAATAGTCGCAAAAAACCCGGAATAGTCCTGAAAATCCCGAAATAGTTCAAAAATACAAAAATAGTTTCAAAAATCCCGCTATATTCCCCGAGAACCCCGAAAGACTCTAAGTAGTTTCTAAAAACCCGACATAGTCCCAAAAATCTCGAAGTAGTCCCTAAAATCCTGAGGTTCTCGAAAATCTCGAAGTAGTATCGAAAAACTCAAGATAGTCCTGAATATCCCGAAGAAATCCCGATATATTCCCGAGAACCTCCTAAATCTCTAAGTAGTAGAAAAATTCCGAATTGCTCCCAAAAATCCCGAAGATTCCGATTTAGTCCCGAGAGCTCCGAAAATACCCGAAATAGTTCCAAAAATTCCAAATTGGTCGCAAAAATCCCGAAGATCCCGAAATAGCCCCGAGAACCCGAAAATTTCGAAGTACTCTCGAAAAACCCGAAATTGTCCCAAAAATACCGAAGTGGTTGCATTGCATAAAAGAGTATTATTTAGTTGAAAAATACCAAATCAAATGATTCGCTGTACAAATCAAATCACAAATAAATTTAATTTCTGATTTGGAGGACGATTCAAATGGCAATCAATTTGATTTCTGACGAATCAAATCACAAATAAAATTTATTTTTTATTTGGGTGACGTATCAAATCACTAATTAAAACTTATCTTTTATTTGGTTGACCAAGCAAATCACAAATAAAACTTATCTTTGTTAATTAAAAGCGGATATTAAATCAAAAATGATTTAAAATCACGCAACCCTGGCAGCATTAGCATTCTGAGTATAAATAATATCGGTGGAGAATTGGGGAATACTGAAACCTTAAGTGAAAAGGAAGTGAATGAAGACAAACTGCCTAAGGGATCTCTCCTCAAGGCATATCTGCGAGACATGTAGTAAATAATATTTTTTTTAATTAGGAATTTCGATAATACCATAATTAATCGCTGGATGAAACCATTAGGGCTGGTTTCTCCAACTCAACTTAACTTAGTTAAGCCATTTTTTGGGCTTATTCATTTTCACCATTTAGGCTAACCTAAGCCGAAAGTTAGCTTACCCTTTAGTTGGCTTATTCTTGACTTACGACAGTGTTGCTGTAGTGCACAATGTAAATGGAAGAAATAGTACTTATTTCGTTTGTACAGCTATAGCAACCCCGCTATAATAATCTTGGCGTCTTTATTTGAAGTGGTTTATATTTCTGTGTTAAATGTAAATTTTTGTAAATAATAATGGATTTTGTAGATTCAGATGAAAGTGATTTCGATTTTGATGTTCTACAAGTAATCGTTCTTCGACGAAAAAGAAAAATAAAAGAACGTCCTAATTTTTTTCATTATTACGATGATGTTGATTTTCGTGATCGATTTCGTATGTGCAAAGATGCTGCTTGGTTTATTTTTTCTTTAATAAAAGAAAAAATTTATATTGGAACACGGTAAGATCATATCATTTGACGAATGTAAATGTTTTTTTCCTAAATTACTTTTCCATTGGCAGCAACAACGCTATGCAACCACATCAAATGTTTTTCATTACACTCAGGTTCTATGCATCAGGATCTTTTCAGCAAACTGTGGCAGATCTTTGCGGCGTTTCAAAAACAAGTGCATCACGGGCTATTAAACTTGTATCTCATCATATTGCTTCTTTACGGGCAGATTTTGTTAAACTCCCTCAGACGGAACAGGAGCGTTTGAGCACACAGGCTGCTTTTAAAGAAATTTCAAATTTTCCGCGTGTAATTGGCGCAATGGATTGCACCCATGTTAAAATCATGTCGCCAGGTGATTATGTAAGATTACTAGTTAAAAAACAATAGTAATAGCACCATTTCTATACAGGAGGTGATGATGGTGAAGTCTTTCGTAACAGAAAGGGTTTTTTCTCGTTCAATGTGCAAACCATATGTGATAGCAATTTAAAAATATTAGACATTGTTGCCCGATGGCCAGGATCGGTTCATGACTCAAGGATTTTCCGTAATTCGCGTATTTGCTACCGATTGGAGGCGAAGGAATTTCTAAATGCAGTCATTGTTGCTGACAGTGGTTATGAAAACACGAACGTCGTGTTGACGCCGCTTTTAAATTGTAGAAAATCTGTATAATGAGTCGCACATCAGAACTCGAAATTATATTGAGCGCTCATACGGTGTGTGGAAGCGCAGATTTCCCGTGCTATCCATGGGGATTCGAATGAAGGTCACGACAGTTCCTTACATTATTGTTGCAACAGCAGTACTGAATAATGTTTGCATTCGCTTTAATGATAAAACTGCACCACAACTTGTACCGGAAATTGATGATGCCGTAACTAATGTTTTAACAGTTCCACCAAACCGCTCAAATGAAGGACGTTCTCGAAATGACCAAACAAGAAAAACAATAATAGATACATATTTTGCTCAAATGTAACTTTATTATTATTTTTATCGGGAAGAATATAATACATACAATATCTGTGGTCATAAGCAGTAAACGCCTAAGTAGACTTAAGAAAGAATTGAGTTATATATGCTATGGTATTCTTCAACTACTATTCCTTCCATGTGTATGTGAAATCCCCATCTCGCCAGCCAGCCTATTTAAAAGGTTAAAGACGAACATATTTTGGTTTCCCCATAAGGTTAACATTATAATCCAAATGTTTAAAACATTTTTTCTCGAAATCAGGTTTTTCGACTTAGGCGGTTATTGCTCATGGCCACAGATATATGAATGAATGACTGAGTGGAAGATCGACCTATCTCGGGAGC
>NW_023459364.1:9237-12238 GCF_013731165.1 Rhagoletis pomonella | reverse complement strand
CAAGCGAGTATCTAAACTTTGTGCGGAAATATCCATGCCCTGTTTCTTATATCCGGGGACATTTATTTAAAATCTTCCACCATTTGTATGTAGATATAGTTTTCCTTGTATGATGTCTAAATATTTTTTATTTATGTATTTTATATTTGAATAAAAAGGATGAATTTACGACCGAATTCAGCGTTGCGGGAAGAATTAGCTGTGTCCAATCAGTTGGAGCATTTTCGTACCGTGGTAGATAAGATTAAAAGCAAATATGAACCATACCATTTAGGCGCAAAAATATATGATGTTGAGGAGGTGGACCCCAGTATTTTGTTTATCAAGCAGGGTGTTGGTATTTATTTACTTAAGTGTTGATTATATGTTCACTTGCAACACACACACTGCGTATGCGTAATTAAGTGTTGTAATCTCACTCAAGGCACGTACACGCAGTAGTGAGCACGCAATAAACACATTTTCACACAGATTTCCGTTTCATATTAATTTATATGTAACCACGTGCTTAATGATTTGAGTATCGCTTTTCATTTCAGTTTAATTTATCTTTGCCACCATGGCTTTGTCAACCATACATTCGTTTGACTCCTGAGACACACAAACAAATAATTGCTGAGAAGATGCGCCTTGCTGAGGACCCTAATCGTCCTAAACGTCAATTTTTCGATATCGAAGGAAATGAGATCTCCCGCAAGCGCATGAAGAAGCTACGTAGGCGCATGCGACGGCCCAATATACCGGAAGGAAAACATGTGCGCAGTTTAGAATGTTGTAGTCAATGTGCTAATCCTGTGGGTAATAAATGTGAATATCGTTTGTGTCGCACTTGCTGTCGCGATAAATGTTACTCTGAAGATCATGATTGCCTCGGGCATGGTATTATGATTAAATCTCGAATTGTTAAATCAAAATTATTTAAATGTCAAAATGAGGGCAAAAGAGAGTATGTTTTATCAGAGGATGTGGAAGACATGCCTGTACAGTGTTCTAAAGATATAGATTAGGCCAATAGTTTACCTAACGACGAGAACAACCGTGTTATTAATGGGAACAGTTGATTTTAAATTATGAAACTAAACTTGCTATTAGTTCAAACTGATATACATACATTTATAAACATATACCATACATAGTCAAGTTGCTTAAGGTTGTTTGTGTATACTATTCCTACCATAAGGAATACTCAAATAAAAGTTATATGTGACTGGGTATGAGAAAAAGGTGTTATCAACCAAAAAAATTTTAATTTGTCCTATGACGGTTTCTGATATCTATGTATATATCTCGAGTGAAAAAGAAATTTTGGTTGATAACAGCCAATATAAATCTACTTATTTTTTTATTCATATAAGAAAAAAAGGTGAGTAAATCACCACCTTACTAATTTCAGGTGTGCTAGTGTAAATTTATTAGCAGGGAACGAATTTTATGGAAACTGCCTTTTTTTCTGCTAAAGAGATAGAGTATATTTGATTAAGAATGTCCGCGATTTAGCTTTCCCTGATTCCATATATGTATACCCAGTTAATGTTACCTTCTTTTGCCTTTTCTACCTTTAATTGCAAAGGGCAAGGAAAGGGCTTTACTCCTGATAATATGAAAGCAAGGACCATAAATAACAGTTACGTTTTTTTCAACAGTTAAACTTGGCCGGATATTTTTAAGTCGAAAATAAAAGTCTAACGTAAACAAGTAAACAAACCGCTTATCCAAATTAAACAAGTTTGGTATTGACTGAAAGAGGACTAAAATAGCTTTAAAACTGAAATGTCTAAACGAGGAAAGCCAGCGGAAAGCCAGATATTGAAAAATATTTCAATATAAAATGTTTTTAATTACCATAGAAAAAACCTTGGGTCAGGTATATGCATTTCTTTTGTATTCGATTATAGAAATAAATATAAATAGAAGTGGTAACCTTCGTTCGTTCTGTTTAAAAGCTATTTAAGTCCTCTTTGGTACCAATTTTTTTTAATTTGGATAAGCGGTTTGTTTAATATCTTTTATTTTTTGCTTAGAACATTTTGTCTCCTTTTACTTTTTGAAATACACATTTCTTTGCTGGACATTCTTTTCCATTGTGTTGTTTTTTTATTTTAATCTTTTCATATACACACGCAACCCTGTCAACTATCCTTAGCTATAAGGTGCCATATTGAGGATAAAAAAGTGCCAAAATTTGCCAAATAGAAAAATAAATGTGCCAAAAAAGGTTAAATCCTTCCCATTAAAAAATAAAGTAAGAACCACATTTCTAAAACAAAAATGCAATGCCGAAATAAGATAAACCAGTTGAATAACCTTAGAAATTAGAAAATTTTAGTTGAGAAAAAGAAGTACACGCAAAAAATTTCACAAAAATGTATTGAAATATTACTATTTTTCGAAAGTGTCATTTTGGCACATTGTACCTAATTGAAAAATTAAGTGCCATTCGATGTAAAATAGGGCTAAAAATGGCACGGTTTGAGCCAAGGTGGCAGCCCCGCACATACGCAAATTGGAGAATAAAAGATGGTTTCTGACTTATTATTCTTCACCGATATGATGGCACATTTGCAAAACTTGAATTTGTCTCTACAAGGAGAGAATAAAAATGTTTTTGATTTGTCGCAAAATATTTTATGTTTTGAAACTAAACTACGTCTATTTATTCATGATTTCAAAAAAAGAATATTTCATCATTATCTTGCCGATTTGAAATTATTTAAATGTACGTTTGCATACTTCATAAACCCTTTTTTATGTAATATAATTGGGGATGAATTTACAATATCCGAAATACTCCTTTTTAAGAAAAGCGAAGAAGAGTTGGAATTTTTTGAATTAAAAGAAGATAAGGCACTGGAAATGCAATATAAAGCTTTTTCATTGCTTGCGTGCCGTATATTTTCAATTTTTGGTACAACGTATAACGCTAGGCGCACATTGCATCCGAGAGGCCGACCAATTTCGGCCGAACAATTTTGACCGTCCGAACTGATGTGCACACTTAACC
>NW_023459364.1:5964-9137 GCF_013731165.1 Rhagoletis pomonella | reverse complement strand
TACAATGCTAACGAATTGTTCTCTCCACAGACGGCTTAAACAATGCAAACAAGATAATAGACTTGAAAATCAGTCTTGTATATTTTGAAAAAAATTAACCTCTCATATGGGTTTATAAATGGTACAACCTAAAGTAAAAAAAAATCTGATTTTGAGATAAATTTCGGAATTTTGGCTTTCAGTCTTGAAAGTTAGATTTATTTACTCTTACTTACTAGAAGAAATACAGTCAAATTCTTAAGTTTATTTTCGTTTCATTCGGTATCGATTATCGTGGAATGAGAAGTATACATTTTTGATCGTTGTCGTGTCAAATGAAAGCTTTTGCCCCTTTCTGATTGGCTTAAGCAGAGAGCTTTTTGACACCGAATGGCAATGCCTCTAGTTAGTTTACTATACAAACCAATATAGCCTATTATATGTATGTACCAGGGTTGTTGCGAATATTCGCATTCGCATTCGCAACCGCAAAGCGTAACAAACATCGTCGCTGAAATACAAAAAGTCGTAACTAATAACTAATAACAAATTCAAAATTCAGTTTTTGATTCATATGACGGATTTCATCGAATTTCAACTCCCACATCAGTTATGGTGTTGTTACATATTTTTGCATTTCAGGTGACGATATATTCGTTTCAATCACATCAAATGTGGCTCTTTGGGGAATTAATTTTAAGGACAAATTTTAAAAGCAGTAATTTTGTTTACTTGTCGGGCAATATTTTTTCATAGATAAATATGTATATTCGAGCCTTGCCTAAAGGCCTCTGTGGTAAAACTCTCCCCCTACGTCTCCCTTCTTTGCTAAGTGACAGATTAAGCTCCTACAATAGGGAATCGATGCTGAAATATTTAAAAAGCTATAGGTCCGACTTTTAATTAGGTAAGAATTACGTAACTATCTGAAACCCTCATCATTCGTGATTCCAATAATTCAAATGATTATAAAAAACGGGGTGCTTGTTTTTAAAAAAAATAACATTATTCTCATCTGATTCGGCTGGCAGCCAGGATCTTAAAAACAGAATTTTGTTCAAAATTATCATTTCTGGAAAATAACAATTTAATTTCCATATCCAGCTATCTAGCTCGCTATAAGCACAAATTCTTCAAACCAGTCGACCCATTAAAATGAATTACAAAAACTAAAATCGAGAAAGGCTGATGACGTTACAAGTTCCCCAAATTCTGAAACTGCTAAAGGAATGAGAATGAAGATTTCTTTTAAAAAGCTTCAGAAAAACCTGACATATCTGGTTTGGTTTGTAAGCGCTGTTTAAACAACGATCTCACCATTATGCTAGATTCTTCAAGTGAACATGAAAGTCAGGAGGATACATCCGACATTTGCAGCCCCGATGGAATTCTCATTACTTTTTATTAAATAAAATTTTCAATTTTTAAATTCAAGAACTAAGTAAAAT
This sequence comes from Rhagoletis pomonella, assembly GCF_013731165.1. Classification (NCBI taxonomy): domain Eukaryota; kingdom Metazoa; phylum Arthropoda; class Insecta; order Diptera; family Tephritidae; genus Rhagoletis; species Rhagoletis pomonella. The sequence goes on along the minus strand of NW_023459364.1, from coordinate 7,710 downwards.
AAACATTATTAAAAATTACTAATTTTTAAATTTTTTTATCTACCTAAATAACTTAGTTTACTTACCTGGTTATTTCTTAAAAATACTTGACATTCGCATTCGCATCCGCGGATGTCTAAAATTTCACTATTGCAATATCTCTAGGATGTACCTATTAAAAGTATTTTATAATTATTCGAGTGTGGTATACTTAATATAAGTTATTAAATTACAATTATAAAAATACATGCGTAAAAATTTTGATATTGAATCTTAATTATGTATGTATGTATGAATATTCGTGAAATAAATAACGAAAATCATTTTGTTTTGCAATCGCTGCTTACAAAATAAAATATTACATCATATTGGTTCAAAAGATTTTAAAAATCTTTCTTTATTAAAGGTAGTTTGTAGGTTGCTATCGAAGGCGAATTTCGATAGAAGAAGCAGTTTGGCTTTCGTTTACGCATTACAGAGTGACTAAAATGCGAAAGGGGTAAAAATGAATGCAAAAAGGGCAATTTTCAATGCGCTTGTCGCATTGTAGGGTGCCAATATTCCGAATTTTCGCAAGTTTGCTATCGCATCGGATTACAGAGTAACCGCCCTGATCATAAGTGGACGGTGCCAGGCCCATTTTCAAAAATTTTATCATAATCGTATTTTATGCCAAAGAATTATTGCAAACATCAATTTTGAATAAATTAGCTTCGGTATTTACTGATTTATCGAAGATTTCTTATTTCTCCAAAATACCGTTAAATGGGATACGGGCGTGGTTATTGTCCGATTTTAAAATTTTCAGTAATTGGGTATGTTGTACCAAGACCAACAACCGTGTCAAGTTTGGGAGAAATTGGTGGAGCGGTTCCCAAGATATACACGTGTAATCATAAGCGGGAATGGCTACGCCCATTTTCCAAAAATTTACAATATTCTTATTTTTCACCTAAAATTGATTGTGTGTAAATATCAATTTTGAGTGAATTAACTTCAGTAGTTTCTAAAATATCGAAGTTTTCGTATTTCTCAAAACTACCATTATATGGGAGGCAGGCATAACCACGCCCGATTTTGCCCATTTTCAATACCATCCGTCCTACGCCGAAAAGAAGTAAACATACCAAGTTTCGTTAAGATATCTCAATTTTTACTCGGTTATTGCCCGATTTTGACCATTTTTAGTACCATCCGTCCTACGCCGAAGAGAAGTACACATACGTAGTTTCGTTAAGATATCTCAATTTTTACTCGAGTTATCGTGTACACAGACGGACGATTCGTTTTGCCTGTTACAAACAACCGTTATGTGAACAAAGTTATAATATCCTTGTGCACAAGTGCACTCGGGTATAACTAGATTTATGCGTACAAATACGGTTGCGAAATAATCTGGTTAAGTGTGCACATCAGTTCGGACGGCCAAAATTGTTCGGCCGAAATTGGTCGGCCTCTCGGATGCAATGTGCGCCTAGCGTTATACGTTGTAACAAAAATTGAAAATATGAAAAAGCTTTATATTGCATTTTCAAATCTGGAGACAAAAGTCTCATCTCCAACTATCGAGCTATTGTAAAGCAGGGGGTCTTTCCTAAAATTTTCGATCACATACTTAACAAAAAGTTACTCGAACATGTTCAGCATGCCCTAACCAGCTGCCAACATGGGTTTTTGCCAGGGAAATCAATAGTAACTAATCTGTCTCTTATTTCAAATCACATTATCACTGCAATGGAACAACATTCGCAGCTCGATGTCATATAC
>NW_023459364.1:3301-5864 GCF_013731165.1 Rhagoletis pomonella | reverse complement strand
ATAACTAAATCACGCAAATAAGTATTGATTAGTGGTACTATTTGCAAATAAGCGCAAGACGCTGCCATTCTTAGGTTAATTTTCCTTTTCGATGGTCATCTTATTGCCTTTTTACAATCAAGACGTTGCCATTTTTACTTTATTTTCCTTTTCGATGGTCATATTATTGCCTTTTTATAATCAGGCAATATTAAAAAAGAATTTTTCACCATCGAATAAACAGTGAGTTAGGTATTTGCAAATTATTTTTTATTTGCAAATAGCTTACGTATAAACGTAGTAATACTCAATTGCTCGTTTGCAATATGAGTCAACGGATCTCATACTTGCTTGTGCGCTGCTCGAATTTGAGGAAGAAGTGCTTGGAAGATTAACTTGAGTAAAAGTTGTTTCATCCATTTTTCTTTCCAGGTTGGGATGGAATCTTTTAAGATGGTCCCGTTAATTTCTAGTATTGCCGCTAGTTTTATATTCATTGCCACACTGGGTGCACTTAGCAAGCTTTCTGTCATCGGATTTCTTGAAATATTTCCAAACTGTAGAAAATCCCTTTCGCCGCTTTTTCTTATTTTTGAATTTGTCGCTATCATCCGATTTAGTGCACACGCAGACACAGTCATTTTCATCGTTGTCCGAGCTTACAGTAGCGTCTATTCAATTATTAGTATTAAATTTTGTTACTTTACTGCATTCAATATCAGATATTTACCTTTTTCAGTTCTTTTCACGAATCTATCCATGTTTTTCACTTAACAAAACACCCGCTGAAACAAGAAAATGCACGCTTCCGAAATACCTTTTATTAAAAGGTATTACCAGGTTGTGTCAAATGCGCATAACAACAATTTAAGAAAAACAAAAATTATCGATAGTATTGAAAACTATCGATGGTGAAACGATCGTCAAAAACCATCGATAGTATAGATAGTGCCATCGATAGTTTCAGACCACTATTATCAAGGTTGAATAGCTCAATATATGACAACAACAGAAATGTAAATCATTCAGACACTATAGGTGATTTTGAAGAAATTTTGGAAATAGCTGATCTCGCCTTATTTTTAGCGCCGAGCTCTTAAAAGCGGATTGTGCAATTACCAATCATCGCCGCATATGGTATATCGCGTTCCTTTACTACCTGAAACGTCACTCTAACAACACTTCATCAACAGTCATGTTGGCGCTACAAAGCTACCTAATGTCGTAATCTCGCCCTTTCTAATCCCAAACAAACGTTGCCTCTCATCACTATGTTCTGCAACCCCAACATCATTAATGTATCGTACCTCATGATACATGCGCTGCACCCAGTATCTACCAATGCTCTGAAAACAAAGTTATTGATTTTCGCGTCAATAAAAATCATTGCGCTTTTTGCTGCGGGCTTCATATTTTTATCACCTAACTTATTCAAACGTTCACTTTTTACTACTTTGTTGGTTTGCCCCTTTTCGCATTCATGAGCGTAATGGCCTTTTTGTTTACACTTGTAACACGTAACAGTGTTTGTACCAGAATTTTCTCATAGACGTGAATTTGTTCTTTCAAATCTTTAACATTCTTCGCCTGGTTCAAAACGCTTTTATTCGCCCTAGAATCTGGTATGCCCTCTACGAAATATTCAACCGTACTCTTTTCATCTAATGATATTTGCTTCCCCATTTCCAACAAGGCATACAAATACTCTCGGAAATTTCTTTTGGTTGCTTAAGTCTATTTCTCAATGCTCGGTACACATCCGAATCACACAGTTTTTTCCCAAACTCTTCGATAAGAGCTTGTTTCAAATTATCGCAACTCCTAACGCCTACCAACCCACGTACAAATAATTTTGCAGCTCCCTTTAGTAGCTGCTTGGCATACACAAACCTTTGCAGGTTATTTCAACCTACTGTGTCAGACACTTCATCGAAATCCTCAACCCAATGGCACAAATCATACAAAAAAATTAGACACACTGTCTTCGATATCACGCTGCATCTGCGTACAACGAATTTATCGATTCGTTCTCACTGCCACTTCTTCCTCACGTTCAACCCCAAAAACAACATGCTGAAGCCACTGCTTCCAACTTAGTGCTTTTCTTAATTCAAAACGCGAAAATTTTTGAGTTGGTGCGTTTTCTGGTGTTTTTTTGTAGTTTGAAGGCACCAAAACTGTAAATCTTTAACAAAAATGGAAGTTAAATTTAGAGCAATTGGAGGTTTCGTAAGGAGCTTTACAAAAATAGAAATAAAGTCATCGCATCATCAAGCGAAAGAGCATCTGTTTGTAAAAAAAAAACATGTGGCAGCACTTTCAATCTTGCCAGAATTACACACGGTAATTTGCCATTGCCTGCAAAAAGTCCATGTTGCTGGGACCAGGAATCGATATTTAGACCTTAAGTTTGGGCTGAATTCGTTATATTTTTTACGAATATTAAACAAAGCACCAGCATCTCCTAACAGTAAAATTAACCTTTTTAAAAAGGAATAATCGAGTAGGAAGCTTTTTTTTTACCCAAAACGATTTTTTCAACTATGCGCCGGTGGATGCGCTCAAATACATAAGAGACTTTCAA
>NW_023459364.1:3041-3291 GCF_013731165.1 Rhagoletis pomonella | reverse complement strand
ATAACTAAATCACGCAAATAAGTATTGATTAGTGGTACTATTTGCAAATAAGCGCAAGACGCTGCCATTCTTAGGTTAATTTTCCTTTTCGATGGTCATCTTATTGCCTTTTTACAATCAAGACGTTGCCATTTTTACTTTATTTTCCTTTTCGATGGTCATATTATTGCCTTTTTATAATCAGGCAATATTAAAAAAGAATTTTTCACCATCGAATAAACAGTGAGTTAGGTATTTGCAAATTATTTTT
>NW_023459364.1:0-2941 GCF_013731165.1 Rhagoletis pomonella | reverse complement strand
GCGTTTTCTGGTGCTTTTTTTTAGTTTGAAGGCACCAAAACTGTAAATCTTTAACAAAAATGGAAGTTAAATTTAGAGCAATTGGAGGTTTCGTAAGGAGCTTTACAAAAATAGAAATAAAATCATCGCATCATCAAGCGAAAGAGCATCTGTTTGTCAAAAAAAATATGTGGCAGCACTTTCAATCTTGCCAGAATTACACACGGTAATTTGCCATTGCCTGCAAAAAGTCCATGTTGCTGGGACCAGGAATCGATATTTAGACCTTAAGTTTGGGCTGAATTCGTTATATTTTTTACGAATATTAAACAAAACACCAGCATCTCCTAACAGTAAAATTAAACTTTTTAAGAAGGAATAATCGAGTAGGAAGCTTTTTTTTACCCAAAACGATTTTTTTCAACTATGCGCCGGTGGATGCGCTCAAATACATAAAAGACTTTCAAACGGGAAACCAAATTTTGTTATGTTTCAGGTTTGAGGCGGTCGGAAATAAAAGTTCTTCAGTTTTTCGACGAATCGCATGGTATTTTCGGTTATTTAGAAGAAACTATAAGCCGGAAATGGGTCTCTAACCTGCGCATTTTTAAAATAAAAATTTACTTGTTCTCAAAATTTAATTTTTTCGTTATATGGTATTTTAGAAAGTGTTCACCTTTTACCGTCCAAAATCCGTGTCAAAATTAAAAACGCACCATCATTATAATTTTAGTTATTTTTTTTTTAAAGATATGGTTTACTCTTTAACAACAGTCGTATAAATCTAAGTTTCAAACTCTGTGCAATATTTAGAAAAAAATGAGCATACTTTTGTAAAAATTTAAGCCTTTTTAGATGGATTTCTTAGAAAGATTTTGAGTATAGAGTTTCGTGGTACATTAAATTTTATTGAAATAAAGTGCAATTAGCTAAGATTTACCGTCGATTTTTATAATTTTTTGTTGAAAAAAAGTCATTTTTGTATGGTGGAGGCACTGTTAGTAAAAAAATTGCTAAAAATCAATGGTAAGTCCTAGACGCCTTCATATCAAGTTTTTGTTGGTAAAATACAAAAACCGTTTCTTTTTAATGTTTGTTAAACTTTTAAGTTAAAAATTAACAACACAAATGTATTTCTCTACCTAAAGGTGAAAACGTGCCAAGTCCACTTTATTAAAAACTTAGTTTTTGATGCAGAATGACAGATAATGCGAAACTATATCGATTTTTCGTCTCTCGTGAACAACTTAAAAAAATGGACTTGGGACATTTTCACCTTTGGGTAACGATTTGCATTTTAAAAGTGGTTTATACAAAAAAGGAAATGTAAGAAACTTAAATACAGACATTTTATATGCAAAAGTTTTAAGAAAAGGTTAAAAAAATAATATTGCTAAAAGGTAATTTTTTCATTTAATAACGCGCTGGCTTGAAACTCATTTCCGAGCCATGGTTTCTTCTATACTCTCTCCTAGAATTATCTGCAGAATCAGGAAATACCATGCTATTTATTAAAATAATCATTGGCCCAGCCTAATGTACATACATTCATATACATATGTATATTTTACATATGCTATTTAATCGACAATAAAGTCAAAAATTTTAGTTACGAATTCATTTTAAACAAAGAATTCAAGCCGTGGCTGCTTAAACAAAATGAGTACACAAAGTGTGTTCGACATTTGTTTGTTTGGAAGAAACTGCCAAAAATCAACGCGATTTTTTACCAACTTCAAACTGGCACTTAGTTATACAACAGTGTCTACTTGTAGGCAAATTTCTTGTATTTTTGCAAGAAGTTTAGATAAATTTTTATGTTTTTGTTGTAGTATGAACTATGTTTTTATTAAAAATTCGCGGAAAAATTTAAGTAAAAAAAAGTTACATTGTGAAAAATTCCCCGAGCCAAATACATACATATGTATCTATATAGAAATTTATAATTTGGTATAATTTTTATTTTAACTTTAATATATGTTTTAAATTTTTTAAAAGTATTAGCAATTTCTATGAGCTGAGGCCGTTTTTAGTGAAAACTTATTGTGGAAAAGCAACAATAATTTGAAAAAATTGTAGAAGTGATAGCTATTTCGGAAATCACCACATTTCCTCATCAGCAAAGTGAAATAGTGGAAATAAGCAACAAGAATTAACAAGGCAAACTTAGCGCAGTGCGTAGGCAACTGGCTGAGAAGTCTGATGAGGAAATGTGGTGATTACCGAAATGGCTATAACTTCTACCATTTTTTTAAATTACACAGGCCAACAAAAATGAAAAAAAATGTTGGTGCGACAAATGTTAAAACTATTTTTGATAGACTTTTTTGTGCTGATTACGAATCCTAAGTACAAAGGATCCAACACGTACAGGTTTTGAGAAAATCGAGGTCAAAGTGTCAAAAAATCAGGCTTTTGCAATATTTGAGATGCTCTAACAAAGAGTAAAAAGGTGATAGAACCTTCTACTTAGGCTGAGATTAAAGCAAGAACCCTCGACTACTATCCTTGAAAATACCATTCCTGCACATTGAATTTATGGTCACTTATTGTCATTTATTGAGCAGTAAAATTTGACTTTTGGCGAAGTTTGAGTCCCTGCCGCAATTAAACAAAAGGTGATAGAACCTTCCACTTAAGCTTAAATTAAGGCTTGAACTGTCGACTACAATCCCTAAAAATACCATCTCTTCGTCTTGACCCTAAGATCACTTATAGTCGTTCATTGAACAGCAAAAACTGATTTTGACAGCATTTTTTTTTTCAATAGCACAATTTGCCAGATTTTTTTTTATTGTTCAACAAATGACTATAAAAGGCTATCAAGTAAAGGTGCAGGGATGGTATTTTCAGGGGCAGTGGCCTAGGGTTCTAGCTTTAAGTTAAGCCTAAGTGGAAGGTTCTAGCACATTTTTACTCTTTGCTCGAGCTTCTCAAATATTGAAAAAAAATACGATTTTTT
>NW_023459363.1:50682-62115 GCF_013731165.1 Rhagoletis pomonella | reverse complement strand
TTTTACTGACTTTTTTTTAAATTTTTTATTAGGTACTTTTGAAAGTTAAGTGCATCTTGAGTTTATATAACTTTTTATTAAACCAGTAGTTTTTAAGGAAAGAACACAACCGACTTCAATTCTCATATTCAAATTTAGGGGTACCGTTAATTTCTTCATGATCCAATCATCGGATCTCTAAAACAAATTACGGGACGAACCTTGAGGTACTATCTTTCTAATAAAAAAAAAGGATTATTGAAAACGGTTCACATGGTCCAAAGTTATGTATTCCGGAGAGATGATAACCCCCCTTTTTTTGAAGTCGGTTAAAAGCGTTTGAGTTCTGTTAATCTGTAAATAAAGTGCAGTTTATGAATTTTAAAACGTTTATTTATTTATTACATACTGTACATAAAACTTGCATAAATGTATTTTAAAGAGATAATCTGAAGCAAATTTTCAGTATTTTCTGGTGATATATCTTCAGAAATATAAAACCTCCCCTAAAATATATTCCTGGGTGCGCCCCTCGCTGCACCTAATAGTAGTAGGCTGAATACGGAAATTAATTAGAACAAAAGTTTACGGGGTGTGCATAGCTCGGTGGTTAGGGTTTCTGAATTTGCAAATCGATGATGCGGGTTCGATCCCTGCTTAAGTCTAGAAAAAGAAGTCTCGTGAGGAGATGTGGTAATCTCCGAAATAGCTGCAATAACTTCTACCGCCTAGGCTTTGTTGCTTTTTCCAGTTCTCCTTTAAAAAAATAATTCTAGAAATCGATTTACGTGGTCGAAAGTTATGCGGTAACATACATGAAAAAAAAAATATTCCCACGAATTGACAACCTTTCTCCTTCTTGTGAAGTCGGTTCAAAATAAAAATTTAAGTGTGTCATTCACAAACAGTTACGCCTTTTTCATTGTTTCTTTATTTAAAGTTTTGTTGCATTTTGATTATCAAGTAACCTGAGCGGGGACGAATATTTTTAGATAGAGTGGGTACAATATCATAGAAATACCGTTCGCAAAAGAAAACAAAACGGCTTACAATATTAAAAAACAGCTTAGGTGGTGGCTTATTATTTGGAACAAAAACACTTTGTTTCAAAATTACCCATTTACATGATGAAGATAATATATACATATGTGTATAAGGAACACGCCACGCCAATATTTAATTATGCAATTTTGAATAAAATGACTGTGTATGGTGTTACGTGGCGTATACGTTACATACCCAACAACGGCTATATGAGCATGAGTGGCTGTTCCTACTTTTTTTTAACCGACTTCATAAAAAGTAGAAGGTTATAAAATCGTCGAAATATATATATATTTTTTATCTATGTTACCGTATAACTTTGGACCACGCTAACCGATTTCTACAATTCTATTAAAGGAAAGGCGTTACCTCGCAATTTGGTCCCATACTAATTTGCTTTAAATCCGATCATTGCGTCATGTAGAAATTAAAGATAATCTTAAATTTTTATATGTGAATTGAAATCGGTTTTGTTTTTTGATTAAACATTACTTGTTAGTATATACTTATTAAATTTTCATATAAATAAAATTTCGCAATAGAATCTTGTTCTTTATTCAAAACTGAAGAGAATACATACGCTAATCATTTTCGACCAAAAACACATTTTTGTCGAGAAATGCAACAATTCGTGAGATTTGCTCATATACAGAATTAAATCGCTCAGCAAGCTTTGTCGGAAGAAAGTTCGCTGTCAAAATTAAAAGACAGTGCAGTATATGAGATTTCACACAACCGAAGCGGCGCTACCGTCGCACAGTGGTCAATAAATGGGACTTAATGTTCATAATTCACTGGAGCCTTCATTTCTCAACCAATTTGATATTTTTTTTTTAAGAAAGCTAATAAATTTGCAAGAGAGCCCAATTTTCGAAATTTTATTTGTTTATATTAAATTTTTTAGTGCAAAGTACAGAAAATGCGCCAATTTTGAAGAAAACCGATTCTCCTGTTCCAGCTAATAAAATTTTCATAATAAAAATTAGTTAAATACAATTGTAGAGTTCTCCTAAAACAAAAAAAAACAAAAATTAATAAGTAATAATTTGAAATGTTATAAAAAAAATTTTGTACCAAAAGTATTTTTTTTTTGTTTTTAGTTTTTATAAAAATGTTGGGTATGCAGTTTCATAGACCACTAAATTTTAGTATAACAAAGTGCAAGTTGTAAGTCGATAAGAGTTCGCGTTGATTTTTAATAACATAACAAACGCTTTTATTTCCCATTTACCACGCAGATGGGCTCGAAATGTTAGCAAAGAAATTATTAAAAATCAACGCGAACTCTTTGCGACTTGCAACTTGGACTGTATTATACTGAAATTTAATGATATATAAAACCGCATACCCAAAATTTTTATAAAAAGCCAAAAACAAAAAAATATTTTTGGTGAAAATTTTTTATAACTTTTCAAATTATTACTTTTTAATTTTTATTTCATTTTGGGAGAACTCTCAAACTGTTTTTAACTAGGTTTATTATGTATCTTTTCTTAACTGGAGCAAGAGAATCGATCTTCTTGAAACTGGCACTTTTTCTGCAGTTTGAAAAAAAAAAAAATTATTATAAAAAAATAAAAAATTGGGCTCAACTGGTCTCTTGAAAATTTTATTAGCTTTCATTTAAAAAAATAATTAATCAAATTGGTTGAGAAATGAAGGCTCCAGTGAATTATGAACATTAAATTCCATTTATTGACCACTGTGCGTCGTTCACAAAATCAGTTGTCAGTGAAAAAGTAGCTTTGTTTCTCCACTTTTCCGAGCAGTTAGTTATTAGAAATAAACAGAATGGGAAAATTTGGGCATAAATATTTTCGATTTCGTATTTTAAAATTTTTTTAATTTTCATTAAGCTGATGACTAATTTCGTTTCGGTTATGTTTTACTCGGCGAAATGTTGCGACGAATATCACCTTACGGCGTCGCTGCGACCGACGAAATTCCCTCAGCGATTTCGTTTCCTTATACTTTTAGCGTACTTTGGGACAATAGTTTCCATAAGATTAAAGGGGCAGTTAAAAGCATTTTGACGGGATATATCAGGAATCAGTGCCGCCCACTTTGACGCACTCTGCGCTAGTTCAGAACTAGTTCAATTTGCTGCAGGGCGGCTATGTATCTAAGTCTACAGACATATACTGAAATCAAGTAGCCAGCATAAATGTTCTTTAATCTCACCTCCGATCATTACTGTTTGTGGCTAAAGTAAATTCAAAAATAGTAACATAAAAGCTAATTTGTTGACATATCACCCCAACACCCAAAACCATGCAAGCAGATTCCCACCTACAATTTTCTAGCATGTTGTGTAATTGTTGTAAAAAACACCAAAACTACATAAAAACTAGTATGTGCAACCGCTGCCATGTAGGCACATCCCCACGCATACATATCTCTGTGTGTATGTACTTATTATATTTCAAACGAAGTATTTATGTTAGTGTGTATGTATGTGGCAATATTTGTGAACCGACTTGCTAAGTAAACTCATTACTTATGTAAACAGGGAATAATTGGCAATGATAAAACTTTTTGAAACTATTTGAAAAGTAACGAAATAATTGAAAATTCGCTTAAGCACATAACTTTCGTTCCCTGGGTACATTTGCTAATATCCCACCACTTTACATGTGTATTTATGTACGATTGTTTGCACTCAATTGTCATTTTCTGCTCATTTCATGCAACTTTCCACGAATCTGTTGCACTCTACCTTCCTCTTCACTTTCACTCAAAGCTACTTTGCTGCTTGAAGATATTGTAAGGGCAGTAACGTATATGAACTAGAGATGGGCACGGGCCGGGCTTTTGGCTAAGCCCGCGGGTACGGGCCGGAATATTTGCTGTCAGCACGAACTCTTGCGTGTATGGGCGTTCAGTAAAATTTCATAAAAGTACGAATAAACACGAAAAAGCCCGTTGCTAATACTACAAATTTAGATAAGCTTTTGTTTTTATAAAAAAAATAGTACATATTTAAACCTCTTTTGATAAGAGAAAAGAAAAAAGGAAATATTTGGAAACCGATGGAAAAAATAAGATACTTAGTAGTTTTGTTTACATATCTACATAAAACACCTTCCACTTTTTTTACTTCCCAAAAATATATTATAAAAATCTTTGATGTAAAAAATTGTTTCGCTTAAGTAAATATACATACATTAACACAAAATTAAAAATATGTACATATGTATACATACAATAACTAGTAATTTTTAGAAAAAAAAAACCAACTTCAACTCCCATATAAAAAAAATATATATATATATATATATATATCTCATGATCCGCTGATCGGATCTTAACGAGATTAGTATGGGACCACCTCTGAGACACTACCTTTCCGATGCAAAAATTATCGAAATCGGTTGACGCGGTCCAAAGTTATGAGGTAACATACATAAAAAAAAAAAAAAAAAAAATATTCCGACGAACTGATAACCTCCTCCTTTTTTGGAAGTCGGTTAAAAACTGGCTCTTTATTTGCGGGCTGGGACGTGTCGCGTCGTGCCGGGCCGGGCCCCACTAAACTTCTTAAGGTGCGGCCTCGTGCGTGTTTTTGAAAGTTGATTTTGCACTCGTGCCGGGCCGGGCCTGAAAATTTAGGCCCGTGCCCATCTCTAATATGAACCCACTTCAATGAATTTAGAATGAAGAAGTGAGATGGAGGACGTATGTACTAATACAAACCAGTTACAAGTTCAGCAAAGCAAATAGGAAAGTGATTAGTGGGTATTAGTAAGGAATATTTTAATGGAGTTTGCCTCAGCCACTTATGCACACATATATAATTACTCGCAGAATGGGGGTGTAAAATGACAACAGGTAAAGAAAAAGTCCTAATGGAAGCGTTTGCTGCGTTTGATATTGTTATCAAAGGCGGTCGAAATTCGGTAATATGTCTCTGTGTTCGTATGGAACAGAAGCTTATGTCGAAAGGCTGGCGTTTGTATAATGCGGCATTCGCAGCACACGATTGCGAATGGCTCACTGGCGCCGAGCCGTTGAAAAACTAGTTCCGATACTAGCAAGTCAATATAGTTATTAAGTCCCATCAAAAAATGTATTGTCGTTTAAAGAATGAAGGGAATGCCGCATGCATTCAAGAGAGACTAGAGGCAGAAACTGCTGCTAATACCGAAGCCCACCAATCGTTAACCGAGCCGCACTATTTCCGCCCACTCTGCATCCTAGATTCTGCGGGTAAGATCACATTGAAGAGTCCGGTGGCGTAACACCAAATCAATACAACTTCCGAAAAAATGGGTCAACTGTTGGCGACATTAAATTGGTGAAGAATATGGCGGAGAATGCCATTAAAGAATATTGTATTATAGTGATACTGGATATTAAAACTGCATTCAACTCGGCATCCTGGAAAAATGCTCCAACAGCCTGAGAAAAGTTTTCCGTTGCCGTGTATGTATTTCGCTAGAATCATCGCCAACTACTATGATAGGAGAGTGCTACAGTAAAATATTCATGAAGGAGCCAAGGACACTTAGTCCTACATACGTGCTTTGGCATCTATATATAATTTCGCAGGCCTACAGCCAATATGCCTCTTATCGAAACACCAATTTCGATGCACTGGATGAACTACCACTAGGTTCGAAAAAGAAAATTGCAACAAACAAAATTCTGTCAAACTGGTAAAGGCGATGGGACGAAATTAGCAGTGGACATTGGACCTACCGTTTAATAACAAACCTCGAAGCATGGATAATCGTCCTCATAGTAAGGTATATTTTCATATAACCCAGTTGGTTACAGGGCTTTAAGTCTTACCTAATATGCTTAAATCTGGAAGAAACGGACACATGTGGTATCTGCCAGAGGACGCCATTCTGTGGGAAATGTCTAGATATACTTCAATGCTCAGAAAACTGGAATGCAATTTCCAATGTAGCAACAAGAATCATGAACACGCTCAGAAGAGCTGAACAAGACGGAAGACGGTAAGTCAAACCAGTATCTATAAGGGTTGTATGAAATAACCAGAGTTAGGATCTTAAGGCATGACTTCAAAAAAGGCAAAGTTTTGAAAAAAAGACAAAAAATGGCATTTAATTTTTAGTTTATTATGTGCACACTTTTTTGTACAATGTGCATGTCCAATTAAATATATAAAAAACAAGTAATTTTTAATAAACAAAAATATATATATATATATATGTATATAATCCACTTATCGGATCTAAACCAGACCACCTCTGATAGACTACCTTTCCGATGCAAAAAGAATTATCGAAATCGGTTGACGTGATCCAAAGATATGCGGTAACATACATACAAAAAAATATTCCGACGAACTGATAACCTCCTCCTTTTTTGGAAGTCGGTTAAAAACATAACTTAAGTAAGCGCATTTTAAAATTCTCGGACAATAGCCTCATGCGATTATCGCGCGGCATTGATTTGAATGAACTAAAACTCCTCTCAACATCTACAGATATTAATGCTGCCCAATTCAAAAATTCCACTTCATGTATAGCTGCCACAGACTTTTCACCACTCAAAACGCCAGCAACTTTTTTTTAAATTCGCAGACCATTATTCGCTTGGAATACCACGTTAAATTTTTCCAGTATTATTTTGGCTACTGGCCCCCTGGCCTGGTTTAAATTGTTTTCTATATTCTTCAGAACTTCCAATACATTATTAATAGGCTCACCTAAATATAAATCAAAAAATTAAAAATCTTAAAATACATTCATACTTATACGAGTATGTATAAGGATAGAAATAATGCGATACCTCGTTTCTGAAACATTTTAAAAGCATTTCCCTCGCTTACTAAAAATCCAAAATTAGCCTGAATATAAACCAACTCCTCTCGAATTTCCTCATTTGTCGAACTCTGCTGTATTCCATACGGTATTACACCGCCACTATTCTTGACCTATATGTTAGGAGGGTTCTGCTCTTGAGTTGGTCAACGCAAAAATTCTTATCAGGCGCCGCGAAACAAGCGGGTATTGGCTAGTACTATTAGTACACATCAGAATACTTTTAAGAGGTTGTTAAATTCAACGCCATTTTTTTAAAGTTTTTTTTTTTTTAACTGTATATGCATGCTTTTCATTTTTAAGTAATTTTAATGGTGAGTTTATTTATTATTAAGTGCATATTTTTTTAACTAACCAAATTGGTGTTGCTTTTATGGAAAATAATATGATTGCAAATACATTTTGCTCAAATTTATAGTGTATCAAAATATAAAATTTGTTGCCTTAAAATAATTTTTTGAAAGCCCGTAAAAATATTCAAACCAACGGCAACGTTTGAATTTCAAGTTTGTCAGATAAGTAGATCCTCATCGTGTTGGTCCCCTTGCCGTGGGGATGAGGCTTAAGTGGTGGTTTAAATCTTTCTTCGGGGGGTTCAAACCAGCACGAATCAAGAGGGAAGCTCCGTATGGAGATTGGTGGACCACCCGTCTGCGTAACTGTGGGCGTCGTGTTCCTCCAATTATACATACGGAGAGGACCGTACCGACGATTCCCCCACGCTCGTCCTACCCAACCCTTCTCTCCCATCTTTCCCTATCCTTTCCCCCTAATCCAGGGTGTTATGCGTCACCGTGCCTATTGGATGGTTTGCAGCCAGGGGTATCCGGCTGTATTCTAACGGCGCTCTCCTGACACCGGGTCACCTCAGAATGACCTTGCCACGGTGGAGGGGACCGCAGAAGAGCTGGACTCAAGGAATTGGGGCGAAAAGTTTATGGCCGAACACCAGGCGAAAGCCAAACAAGATTCTGCTTAAGGCAAGCGGAAGTCCTCTAGGGATCTAAGCTCGGAACCCAAGAGAACAAGGGTATCCGCCATTTTAACAGCGGACGAGCTGCAGAAAAGATCCTTCGCGGACGCGGCGAAGGACACATTTACCAGGGCTGTGATAGACCGCAGCTCACTTGATGGTGCAATATCACCACAGAACTGGGACCTGATCAACAGGCGACTCTGGGCCGTCTATAAGGAGGTTCTAGGGGAAAACCCAGGACCACCCCCCAGTTGTGCGGACGCCGGTTGGTTCCAAAACCGCGTCAAACTGACAAGGTGCCCGGACCAGAGATCCGTCGACCTATACACCCTGGCCATCAGTCGCGTAGGCGAGGTCTGGCCGGGTGCACGCCTTGAGGTGATAAAGCGGGAAGACATTCCCAATCGGGCTAGATCCAAGGCCTGGATTCCAGACTTCCACACGGACCCACAGGAAGTGCTGGAATGGATACGCATGGGCAACCCCGAGCTACCCACCCACGACTGGAATGTAGCAAAGATAGGCGATATCGATGGCAAGCGAAGGTTAGCGGTAATAGTCCTCAACGAGGAATCAGTAGAACCGCTAGCCAACCAAAACTGGAGGATAAATTATGGCTTCCAAGCCTTCAACCTCCACGTATATCGGCAGGACGTGTCAGGGAAACAACACCCTACCGACGAAGCGAACGCAGCGGAAAGTGCTACTGACGACGAAGTGGCATCCACCTCCGGAATGGTAGGCGAACTCTTCGAGAGGGTGACTCTAGAAGAGGGGGCGGGGGCCACTCCGACTTTTCCGACACCATGGTGGAAGGAGAAGGGGAGGTTAACCTCCCCCTTTCTGACGAAGAGGACGTCAACCAGACTGTGGTTGGCTGTCCAACAGCAGCACGCGAAACTGATGGTGGGGATAGTTCAGATTAATCTCCACCACTGCAAGGCGGCCTCAGCCGCACTTCTCCTCCGTCTCGCCGAAATATCGGGTTTGTGGATTGAATATGAAAAGATACAAGCTGTTCTATGTAACTGACAAAGGTAAACCCAGGTCGTGCATATTGATAAAAAAGTGTATTAATGCATTTCTCTTGATACAGTTTAGCGATGCGGACAACGTCATCATAGCAGTGGAATCAGGCGGAAGGTCTATTTGGCTGGCTTCCACATACATGCCCCACGACGCAGACACACTACCTCCACCACAATCCCTAAGGAGCGAGGTAATGGAGGCTTCTAGACGCGGCACTCCGATGGTCATAGGAGCGGACCCGAATGCCCATCATCACATATGGGGCAGCTCAGATACAAATGAACGCGGTGAGTCGATATTCGAATTCATTATGTGCAATAACTTACAGGTTAGCAACGTAGGTGATACCCCTACCTTTGTGACGTCTGTTAGAAGGGAGGTCCTTGACATTACATGTGTCAATGAGCAGGGGGCAGAGCTCTTGAATGACTGGAGAGTCTCAAAAGACAACTCCTTTTCAGATCACATGTGCGTCGTTTATAACCTATACGTACCAGTAAGAAAACAACAAGCGGTCTTAAACCGCAGGAAAACAAATTGGAAAAAAATTTGAAACAATCTTTTCTAATAATATTTCCGACCTCACAAATCAAATAAACTCGGAACATCAACTTGATAACGTCGTAGACGATATAACTAAAGCATTTCATCGTGCAGCAAAATTAGCCTACCCAATCAGGGCAAAAAGTAGGAAACCAAAACCTCCATGGTGGTCCACTGAAATTGCAGCCCTCAGAAGGGAATGCAGATCAAAATTTAATGGAGCTAAGAGATCCAACTCTTGGAGTGAATTTAAAGACTGGCAACGCCGATTTAAGTATGCAATAAGAGACGCTTAGCGCTCCTCGAGGAGGAACTTCTGTCAGAAGATAGAAACTACTTCGGAGGCCAGCAGACTGCGCAAAATACTATCTATGAGTCCCAGAAATATTAGCTATCTCATCAAGGAGGATGGTGATTGGACAACTAGCAGCGAAGAAACTCTAGAGCTTCTTGTACAGACGCACTTTCCGGGTTGCCTCCACAGTAGAGTCACAAATACCCGAATCATAGGCAACCATGATGACATTCCAGCGAATATCATAACCGAGGAGAACATAAAGCTATTAGCAGCTTCCAACCGTTTAAATCTCCGGGACCAGACGGCATTATTCCCGCTGACCTACAGCATACAGCAGGAATGATCGCACCCATACTCGTACCAGTCTTTGAAGCAGTGTTACGACTGAATTATATACCCCACAAATGGGAGGAGGTAAGAGTAGGGGCTTGTTCGAGTTGCAATCACAACCGCAGTGTTGTGCGATTTATTAAAGTATCACGTTATGTGTGAATTTCTAGCAATGTATTATCAGTTGGGCAGTTGCAACAATGTTGCCATTTTTCATAAGTACAGCAGTAATGCCGCTTTTATTACGTGCCTCGAACAGGCTCTAGTTTTCATTCCCAAGGCAGGGAAAACTACACACACGAGACCAAAAGACTTCAGACCAATTAGTCTGTCGTCTTTCCTGTGGAAATCTCTAGAGAGACTAATAGATGTGCACATCAGGGACAAGGTGGGCTGCAAACTTTCGGCAGCCCAACATGACTACTACAAAGGGAGATCAGTCGAAACAGCACTCCATTCTTTAGTGCACACAATCGAAAGATCACTTTATTACAAAGAATACACCCTCGCGGCCTTCCTGGACATAGAGGGTGCTTTCAACAATGTATCTCCTGCAGCGATTATCTCATCTCTGATAAATCTGGGAGTAAGTAATTCACTAACCTCATTTATTGAACGAATGTTAATCGGCCGAGAAATAAGCGCAGGATTAGGTGAATCAGTAATAAAAAGGTTCCCCGTCAGGGTTACACCACAGGGGGGAGTAATATCACCGCTCCTGTGGAACATAGCAGTAGACAGCCTTCTTCGGGAACTTGAAGATATTGGCGGTCAGATAATTGCATACGCCGACGATATTTTAATAGCTATCTCGGGTAAACATCTCTCAACATTGACAGATCTGATCCAAAGATCCCTCAACAAACTATCCCTGTGGTGTAACAGGCGAGGACTGGGAGTGAATCCTGAAAAAAACAGACCTTGTGCTGTTCACCAGCACAAGATACCTGATCTCGGGAACATAACTCTAGAGGGCAACACCCTCGAAATAAAGGAAGATATCTAGGTCTCATAATAGATAGGAAACTAAACTGGCGCCCAACGTTGCAGATAGAGTGCGCAAAGCAACAGTGGCACTATATTCCTGCAGCAGAGCAATAGGGAAAAAATGGGGGATGGAACCCAAAATAATACACTGGCTATACACGGCGGTGGTTAGGCCAATTATGTATCACGATATAGTGGTATGGTGGAACACACTTGGGAAAGGGGTAAACTTCAAAAAAATGGACAAGGTTCAAAGGCTTGCGTCCACACTCATAACTGGTGCGATGAGAACAACACCATCCAAGGCACTGTATGCCCCACTGAATTTTCTTCCGGTGGACCTACATGCCAAACAAGTCGCAAGTGGCGCGGCAATTCGAATGAACATTCTAAATAAGTGGTCAAATACCAGTTATGGTCACGGTAGAATATTAACGGAGTTTCCGGGGCTACCC
>NW_023459363.1:25218-45682 GCF_013731165.1 Rhagoletis pomonella | reverse complement strand
AGAAGAGATCCTTGGATACCTCATCCTTCTCTTCCGTCGGGGCATGGGCGCAGATAAGCGAGATGGTGAAGCAAAAAAGTTTTTGGTTGGATAAAATATTAGTTTTTTTCCAGAGTTCATAGTTTTTCTATACCATTACTTCTTGAAAATGTTTGCGTGTATACTTACATATGTATATGTAATTAAAAAAATTTAGCTACCATTTTTGGCCACAACCACTTTTTGTAGCTCTTTTTTAGCCCTTTTTTTTAAAGGAATTTGTCTACCACTAAAAATGATTCGCGGCATCACTGGTGAAAACTTGAGAAAATGTAATGACAGGAATTTTATCAACCATACCATACTCTTCAGCGAATTTGGAGCGTGTATTTTCGGTGCATAACTTAGTAAAATCTGAATTGCAAAATCGCATCCACGCTAGTACAGTTCCATTCCTAATATTGCTAACAGAGGGTGATCCATCTAGACCTTTTTTTTAATTTTAAATAAAACACTTGAAACAGAACTGGATGTCGGAATCTTTATTATTACCCGAAAGAAGGATCGCTGGCATTTACTTAGGTGGTCCATTCTGAAGATCCAATTTTCAATTACTCTTTCCAGCATTACGTGAATCACGCGGGCAATGTTGGCTTCTAAGATTTGAACCATATCTGGCTTAGCGACGAAAACTTTTGGCTTCATTTAACCCAACAAAAAAAAACGCAGACATGTGGCATGGAACGATAACTTGCTGAAAACAAATTTTGCCGACACCAGGGGCTTCAATTTCAGGCATCAATAAAGGACTTTATAAGCATGCGGCAGCGCTCGTTAGGGACGGATATGTTCTGTCTGTGGCCAACATTTGAATGAAATTATTTAAAAAAGTAAGTGTCGGAGAATGTTCTTTCAGCCAATAATAAAGATTCCGACATCCACTTCTACATACTTATCGCCTTGTTCATAACAGCTTTATGAAATGACGTTTTAATATATTTTTCAATTTATAACCCTTTTTAAAGCTACTTTATTTTTTATGAAGAAGACTATTAATGTTTTAAACACTAAAAAATAATTATTTGACACTTTTGGGTGGGAAAATACAAAAGACATAAAAACGTTGTGGTTCACTATTTATAGCTTCTCAGGCACATAGGCGATACGATAGGCAATACGATGAGAGATACGATATTAAAGATATAGCGACATGCTGAGTACGTGGGAAGTGGTAGGAAGCGATGAAAACGTTGCTCACTTGCACGACAGCGACACTGCGGTGACATATATCGCTTGCGTATCGGCCGAGCGACACGGTTTTCTATCACAACGCATATGGTATCGCGTGTCATATCGCTCAAATATGCACTGCGCGCATGTCGATGTCGTTTTTATATCGCATCTCTTATCAAATCGCGTATAGTATCGTTCTAATGTGCACTGTGCCTTAGCGTTTCTGAAAACGAACAAGTTATTTTTAAGCAAAAAACACAGACGACTATAATTCTCATATAAAAATTTAAGACTATCGTTAATTTTGTCATGATACAATGATCGAATGTAAACCAAATTAGAATGGGACCCCCTGTGAGGTAACACCTTTCCTTTAAAAAAAAACAATTATAGAAATCGGGTAAGTTATGCGGTAACATATATAAAAAATATATATATATATTCCAACGAATTGATAACCTTCCTCCTTTTTGTAAAGTCAGTAAAAAATTAATTCAGCTTACCATTTTCCCGCTACCGCCCGTTACAACCACCCCTGGGAATGATATTTCATTATTCATGCAAAGTTGAGATAGCTGTGTTTTTTTGGCCGCTGAAACCGAAAATGTCTACAAAAAATACATATCTATATTATCAAAATTCCAATTATCCGTAGTCAGTTTCCCAAAAATACTGGTTTACAGCAAAAATGTTCTATGGATGCCACTATCAAAGTCCTATGTAGAATTACTCGGTGATTCCGAAAATCGAGTTAATTTGTTTTCTATGAATACGTTTTCGAGATATTTTCAATTTACCGTTATTCAGCTTAAAACAAACAAGTAAAAAAGTCTAAGTTCGGGCGGAGCCGAACATTAAATACCCGGCGCAAGTATTAAATATATGTTTTTCACCTTTCCGAAAGCTACCGCTACATGGTAAACCGAGGTAACATGGTAAAGGTTTGAGTAAATTAGCGTCCTTAAATTTCGAAATATTGAAGTTTCAAGCATATCTGAAATTTACTGTTATATGAAAAGCGGCCGTAATTTTAGTTCGATTTCAATAAGTTTCAACGTTTTGCTTCTATGTGGCAAGTACAATAACCACACCGAGTTTGGTACAAATTGGTAGAACGGTTACCGAGATACATATATGTGATCATAAGTGGGCGGTGCCACGCCCATTTTTCAAAATTGTATCCTAAACGTATTTCTTGGTAACGAATTGTTGCAAGCATCAATTTTGAATAAATTAGCTTCAATAATTACTGATTTATCGAAGATTTCGTATTTCTCTAAATTACCGTTATATGGGATTATTGTCCTATTTTAAAAATTTTCGGCCATTTCGTATGTTATACCAAGGTTAACAACTGTGCCAAGTTTGGAAGAAATTGGTGCAGCGGTTACCAAGATATACACATGTAAACATAACTGGGCGTGGCTACGCCCATTTTCCAAAAATTTATAATATTCTTATTTTTCGTCTAAAACTTATTGTAAATATCAATTTTGAGTGAATAATCTTCAGTAGTTACTAAAATATCGCAGTATTCGTATTTCGGAAAATTACCGTTATATGGGAAGTGGGCGTGGTTATTGTCCAATTTTTAAAATTTTCGGCCATTTAGTATGCTGTATCAAGGCCAACAACTGTGCAAAGTTTGGAATAAATTGATGCAGCGGTTACCAAGATATACACATGTAACGATAAGTGGGCGTGGCTACGCCCATTTTCAAAAAAATGTTAATATTCTTATTTTTCGTCTAGAATTTATTATAAATATCAATTTTGAGTGAATTATCTTCAGTAGTTACGAAACTATCGCAGTTTTCGTATTTCTGGAAATTACCGTTATATGGGAAGTGGGCGTGGTTATTGTCCGATTTTTAAAATTTTCGGTCATTTAGTATGCTGTGTTAAGGCCAACAACTGTGCAAAGTTTGGAATAAATTGATGCAGCGGTTACCAAGATATACACATGTAACCATAAGTGGGCGTGGCTACACCCATTTTCAAAAAAATGTTAATAATCTTATTTGTCGTCTAAAATTTATTATAAATATCAATTTTGAGTGAATTATCTTCAGTAGTTACTAAAATATCGCAGTTTTTGTATTTCTGAAAATTACCGTTATATGGGAGGTAGGCGTGGTTATTGTCCGATTTTGCCCATTTTCAATACCATCCGTCCTACGCCCGAAAGAAGTGCACATACCAAGTTTCGTTAAGATGTCTCAATTTTTACTCGAGTTATCGTGTGCACAGACGGACAGACGGACGGACGGACGGACGGACGGACAGACAGTCACCGCTTAATCGATTTATCTTTTCATCCTGATCATTTATGTATACATTTGTCTATATCTATCTCGATTCGTTTTGCCTGTTACAAACAACCGTTATGTGAACAAAGTTATAATACCCTTGTGCACAAGTGCGCTCGGGTATAAAAATGGTTCCACTTAATCACGTATATCTTACGAACTAATTTAACAAGAGCTGCTCACTCCCAGAGCTGTGTAAGTGTGAAATCATTTTCAATTTTAAATCAACAAATTTTTTCTATCCAGTTTTCATTACTTATTCTTCGCTTAGGATTGAGGTTTAAAATTTTTGAAGTTTCCATTCTCTCAAAGCAGTTATGAACTCACACATCAACATATTCATAGCAAGATTGAAAAAACCAATGCCCAATCAAAAAAAGGTTTTACACTGAATGAGTATTGAAAAGGCTGCAATATTTTATGTGTGTGCATTCTTTAACTCAGTACCAATCATTAGTTCAAAGACACCCTGGTAAATAACTTTTTGATAAAAAGGACGATTCTTGACAATTGCTCAATCGTAAAAATTCAAACCGGCGTTACCCAATTTAAGTTTTTTGGTAGAGGGGATTTTATATCATATGTTTGGGATTATATATAAAACAGTTTTATTAACATTTACGTTTTAAATATAATTCATGTTTTATCTTGAAAATGTTTAAAATTTACATTAAATTAGATAACTACTTCGCATAAGCTTTACATTTAGGTTGATAAAATTTTAGTGAAAATATTTTAAAAATCTTAGTGTCTTTAATAAAAAAAATAGCTCATCATAAAAATTGTATCGCCGTTCGGCGTCGGCGTAAGTTTGTAGGTCCCTCCCATTTGTGTGACAGCAAAGGCGCACGCTACAAATCGGAGGAGAAGCTCGGCCAAAACTTAGCAAAAGTGTCAAGGCCAAAATATGATTATTATAAATAAATTTAGTTTCAAACAGGTCGCAACCCTCTCCAAACACCTCAAAAGTATTCCCAATATTATTTAGTTGTGAACCCGCATGAGTCCGAAATTACCATTTTTTACCAGAATTTCCAGATTTTACCGGAAATCGTACTTGGTTTTCTGGCAACTGAGAGGACAAATAAGAGAGTAAGTAAGGACATCTCTTTGTCAGAAGCTAACTGGTGGTAAATTCTGGTAAATGTGTCAAAAGATCCGATGTAGTGTGTTTGACAACCAAATTGTAAACAAAAGAGAAGTGCACTCTGCTAATGCATGTTGAAAAGTAAATAATTCCTTGCTTGAGTGGATGCTAATGAGTTTTGGTTAAATTACAAAACGCTTAAAAAGGTGTTAGCCGTCATTTTACGTTTAAAAACGTTGAACTAAATCGTTGTTTATTTGGGTAAGATTAAAATATATTTTACTATTCAATATTTGGAGTTGGTGTGAAACAAAAATTAATAATTTATTGTTATGTATGCAAATGAGAACTACAATTCTGAGCTTATTGAGCATCTCTTATACTATGTCTCCATTGTGAGATTTAATGAAGATTTAGCCCTCTGGCGAGATTTGACGTTAAATCTTTTGAGATTTACCATATAAAATTAAATCTCGAAAGGCAGTCGATTTAACTTAAATCTTCGTCAAATCTTCAATAATATTGATCAATAAGTACAATTTGTTGGATGTGGCAACCACAAATTCACATGCTATAAGTCAAATGACATTTGTGATTTCAATATACAGTTGAGGACATTGAAATCTAGCCTATCATAAAAACATGAATTTTTATATTTTTGTTAGTTTGGGAGAAAATTAGTAATACATATTTACATAACTTTGGTTTTAATAAATTAAGAAAATATTATTTTTAAAACTAAAAATTTTGAAGAAATGTTTTATAGTAATATCATGCAGAGTCTTCTCCGCTTTCTCTAAGTCATCTACGCGCTGCGACAAAAAATTTATAAATTTCGGTAATGGTTCTGCTTCGATAACATTGCAAGGAACATCCTCTAGAACTCAGTTCGTATTCATGATATGCCAAAGGCCCACGATTGGATTTTCGGTTCCCTCCTATGAATAAGAGAGTTC
Source organism: Rhagoletis pomonella (assembly GCF_013731165.1). Lineage (NCBI taxonomy): Eukaryota > Metazoa > Arthropoda > Insecta > Diptera > Tephritidae > Rhagoletis > Rhagoletis pomonella. The sequence goes on along the minus strand of NW_023459363.1, from coordinate 40,118 downwards.
TACAAAAATTTTTCTTTCCGCAAATGTATTTTACCGTTTTGATAATTTTTCTTAAATTCGGGAAAATAATTCGGAATATGGCACCATTCTTTACACTTTCCAAACTATATATTATACATACATATTTACCACGAATAAGAAGCCAATAATATTCAGAATTCATATAATGAAATTCCGCTTGGTACCTTCCTTTTATCTGTCTGTATATCAATGTCCGCAACTGTATTTATAAAATCATACATAAGCAAACGTCAAATATTTAAAAATGTGAACGTCAAATATTTAAAAATGTGAACGTCAAACATATCTCGTTGTTGTAATGGAGACGGTTGTGATTTAGCAACTGGATTTATTAAATCTTAATGGATAAATCTCTCAATGGAGACATAGTATTAGTCCAAAAACAAAGGCAATTTTGCTTGATCAAGTTTCGAATCTAAGAAGAAAATGTTTTTAACAAACAAAAGGTTAATAACAAAATTTGAAGTATTTAAGATATTGCGTATGGTAGCATGAAACGTCACAATATTCTTAATTGTCAGGCTGTTGATATGGCTACGAAAAAGTGACAATGGAAACACATAGCTGAAGATTTCATGCTTACAGTGGGATAAACTTCAAACCTCTAATATAAATTAGTTAAATTAGTTATTATTTTTTTTTTGTATCAATTTTAAGTTTTCGTTTGGAATAATTTTCATGAACTTAACTATTAGGAGATCTCTTTGCAAAATTACCGTACATCCAATATCTATTGAAATTTTGACATCCTCACTTTTTGGAAAAAGAAGTTCAAGATAGAAGTTTATGTGCAAAAAATAAATTAAACAATAAAAGTCTCCTTATATTTATGGAACTTATAATAGAAAAATTTTTATTTCATTGCCCAGACTTTATGAATAGCCTACTCTATAAGTAATAGTAGAAATTCCGAATTAGTAAGTTCAGTCAAGACGTCATTCAAAAGTTTTGAAGAAAATCACTTTCCTCTTTTGTGAAAATTTGGGACTATCTTATGCGAGTATTGTCGACAAAATGTTAGTCTATGAATGACTAAAAATTAACGAATAAATGGTTAATCGCGATTAATGATTAAAATTAATTAAGCGATCGCTGTGGTGTAGTGGTTAGAAGTGCGCACTACCATTCCGCAGGGTGAGCGTCCGAGCCCAGTTCCGGCCAACAAAAAAAAGAAAATGTTTTTTATAATAGTGGTCGGCCCCCGGCAGGAGTCGGCGTAAAACTGTAGGTCCCTCCCCTTTGTGCGACAACATCAAGGCGCATGCCACAATCGGAGGAGTAGCTCGGCCAAACACTAACATATGTCGATGGTCCTCTGCAATAACGGCACAATTCAAAATTTCAGGTTTAGAAAAATACATAATTTGAAAGCTTACAGTATGACTGCATATAATCCGGAATAATTACGTTCCAAGACATATTATTGCTAAATTACGAAACAAAAAATCTTTAATTGGCTCTACTGAAATATATGAAATTTTTAGTTGTGTCGATATGTAAGCGCCTTTCTATTATTATTAGTAATCATCAATACAATTTCAAATTACATAAACCCAGTTACAGCCCTTTTTTGTATTCGACGCTTCCAGAAATCACATCATACATAAAATAAATAAAAGCTGTTTTGATTAATAATACATAAACTGGAAACTGTTAAAAATAAGTGCGCTTGTGTACAGAGATTTTAGAACCTATTTAGTCCCTAAAATGTCTGTTTGCAACACATAACAATAAAAATAATATTGCTAAGAATCATGATACAAAAATAGAAGGTAGTTTCATTTATTGAGTGTCAGTTATGTAAGTGTCAGTGTTGCCAGAACTGTTTGGGGTGACCGGCTAGATTGGACAAAAAAAACGGCTAAAATGTTTCAACTAGAATTAAATTTTTTTTTAATACATAAATTACAATTAGAAAGACTAGTAAATCCATTAAATATTTTTTTGGTTAACAAAGATTATTCCTAGCTAAGCTGTACACCACTTTATTTTTGTTTAACAAAGGAAACTGTCGTTATACGTAGCTAAGCTTTACATCAGAAGTCATGTTTGTATTACTTAAATATAAAAACAGAGATAAATTACAAACTTATGGCATTTTCTTTTCTATTAAACAATTTTGCCTTCTTATAAATATTGTAACATTTGCAGTAGGTTGCTTTTTGTCCCGCAAAATGACTATATTAGCAAAAAGTATGGCACTTTTGCTTAGGCGGAGGAAACCAGAGCAACATCATTTCGAGAAAATAAAATGCCACGATACAAACACAGAAGGTAGTTTAATTAACTAACATTCGTTGTTGTTGCCGAACTTTTAACAAGTTTATGACATTTAACTAAAATCATGCCTCCAGATTCACTAGTAGACAAAATTTTGATTCTTGTAAAAGTAAAAAAAAAATTAAGTTAGTGAAGTTGGATGAAAATATTAAAAGTGTTGCGCGTTTCTAAACTGTCAGAATTCGGTACACCTGAGAAAAGATTCGAAAAATTGCTGACACAAAATATTTTTAAACCGCTAACCGATGTACCGTTATCCGTGGAAGAGGGTGGAGATCGAGTTAAAATGATGCCATGCAACTTGTAACAGTACCAATTTTGTATTCTTGGTTACGGTTCGGATATTTGTACCAGGGTTGTTGCGAATATTCGCATTCGCATTCGCAACTGCGGAGCTTCCGCATTAATTTTAACATTCGCATTCGCTTTCGCATTCCCAATAATCAATGCGGAGCTTTTGCGAATGCGAATGTTGTGCAAGTGCACCGATAAAACGTATATATGGCAAACAAAATGACAAATTGTAGCCAATGTGGTCGTGGGAGTATTTGTGTAACGAAACTGGTCATATTTATCAACTTGGATAAAAATGTATTTAAACTTATTATTTCTTAAGCTTTATAACTGAGCTATCAATGGGCAGTCATGCAAGTTCCAAGAACCTAGCCTTTTTAACAATATTTTTTGTTTTCTCTTCTTTCAATACCTGCATTGCTTTCTTTCTTTAATATTATTTTTTTGGACCAATCTTAAAAAAACTACTAGACACAAAAGAAGAAGGTGTGCACTGTAATTCTTAACCAAATTTTCGTGATTTGCTTTTGATGTTACATATATTCGTTTCAATAATTTCAAATGGGGCTCTTTGGGGAATTTATTTTTATCAAAAAATTAAAGAACAGTAATTTTGTTTACTTGTCGGGCAATATTTTTTTCGGATGGATATATACTGTCCCTTCTTTGCTATTTAAAGTCAAAGATTAAGCTCCCTCAATAGGGATTTCCAGCAGAAATGATCAACGACTGGCTATATAGAGGAGCGATGCTCAAATAATTAAAAAACTATAGGTCTGACCTTTAATAAGATAAGAATTACGTAACTGTCTGAGATTCAAATGCTTTTAAAAAACGGAGTGCTTTTTTAAAAAATAACAGTGTTCTTATCCGATTCCGCTGACAGCCACGACTTTGAAAACAGAATTTTGTTCAAAATTTTCATTCCAGGAAAACAATAATTTATTTTCCATATCCACCTATTTAGCTCGCTATAGGCACGCATTGTTCAAACCAGTCGCAGAAGAAAGTATTAAAAATTAACTACAAAAACTAAAATCGAAAAACGCTGATGAAGTTACAGATTCCCCAAATTCTGAAACAGCCAAAGGAATGACAATGGAGAACTATTTTTAAAAAGCTTTAGAAAAACCTGATACATCTAGTTTGGCTTTGTAAGCGCTGTTTAAACAACGATCTCGCCATTATGCTAGATTCTAATTGTTTCTTAAAAATACTTGACATCCGCATTCGCATCCGCATCCGCGGATGTTAGCTTTTAGATATTCGCATCCGCATTCGCATCCGCGGATGTCTAAAATTCCACATTCGCAACATCCCTAATTTGTACAATGATTTTGGGTTATCGTGTTCAAACCCGTGACCCGAATCAAAAAAGTTTAACATATACTACGTCTAGCCAAAGGAGTAAGCTTTAAGTTAAAACAAAGGTTTCGGTTTAAAATATGCACTTTTTTTGTAAATTTTTGCGCAAATATACTGTGGATGGCGTAACCAGAGTTGGACTGATGAGGTTATTTTCACTAGCGCGGCCGAAGGCTACCAAAATGGAAAAGAGTACCTACTGCTGATGGCCTAACACGAGTTTAATTTTTCTTTGCGAAAATGCTAATTATACCCCATTTTGAAATGGGCCCGAGTGTCTGTAGAAGTGTAGTGTCCCTGCCCCTTCTACAGACACTCGGGGCATGGAGGCGAAGGGTGAATTTTCTTAAAGTGTATACTGTTCTCTTTCTAGTAAGTTTTTGGTGACACACACCTTCCCCTTCCGCTCCCCACCAAAAAATCATTTTACAAATAACCGAACATTTCCAACGCACAACATTAAACCCTCTGATGTATTGTTTCATTGATATCAATGTGGTAAGGTGGTAGCTCATAATTTTGTACAATTTATGAAACTTCAAAAACTTATTTTTTTGTCAAAAATTTTGAAATGAAACTACCTTCTTTTTGTATCATGCTAAGAATGATGAAGGAAATCGATTCAGACATGCCTGTTTAACTGGCCGTGCGTGCTCAAAACAAACACATGTTAATTAAGGAGCTATTCAAGTATTATGTAACCACCAGTGGAAAGCGGGGGTCTTGGTTTGCTTATTTTTAATAACAACGGGCAACATTTCTTCAAGTAAGTAAAACATTAATTACACACGCACAAATTTAGCCTGCAATTTCGATCACAATTGAACACTGCACTTCACTCTCGCTTCGAATTTTTGAAAGCGTTTTTTAAGCTATTTAGTGGTTTAACACTTCTTGCGGGCACTTGATATTGTAAAAAAAATATGCGCAATTCGATCCCTAACTACATTTTTTTGTAAAGAACGCCCGTTTGCTTTAAATTTGTAAAAATACAATTATTATTTTTATTTTGTTTACATCTGTCATTTGTTACAAATGAACAAAAGTCCGAGAGTTGCCAAGTATAAATATCTTTATATCTATTTATTAAAATAATAATTTACAATAAAAATTTATTTAATTAATACTTTATTAAAATACAAATTTGAAGTGCAAATACATTTGTAAAACTGGTTATCACAAAATGTTATTAATTGTTTGCAAGCATACTATAGGTTTCATGCATTTTGAGAATAAATAATCTAATATGTGTACATATATATCGTCGTTTAAAGTACAAAACCGCGTATCGTCATTCTGCAAAACCGTGTGACTGACATTAGCTGCCAAAAATTGGATTGGCTCACAAAAGCTATTGGCTCGATTCTTATCCATTCGTCCTGAAATATACTAGCCAGAAATACGTTTGCTTTATAAAAAAGATAACCATTTAGAAATATGGGTGACTTTATTCTCTAGAAAATAATTTATGCAATTACGCGGTTTTGCATTTTCTTGATAAACGGTTTTGTACTTTAAACGACGATATGTATATCATGTACTTACGGCGGCTGCCGTAGCAGAGTGATTACATGTGCGTACTTCCACTCCATAGGACCATGGTTAAATACCGGTCAGATCATAACCCAAAATAGCAGTCGGCACGCAATGGCAAACCTTCGAGTATATTTCTGCCTTGAAAACTCTTCTTATAAAATCAGAACTCATGCCTTAAGTTTGAGCAGAAGTTCGGCCAAACACTTAGAAAAATATTTTAGCACCAAATATTTATTTGTTTACTTATTTTAAAGGAGATGGCAATCTTCTGGTTTCACATTTTGGCTGCATTTCTTTATTCATTCTGAATGTTTGGAATAAACTTTTTTGTTTATTTATTCTTTAGAACGTTCCTGATGATATGTTGACGTATATTTCAAACGCATTCTGTTTATTCCGGCTGTGAAATGGGATTATCCGGAATGTATAAAGAAACGCAGCCTTTGAGTACAAAAATTTCAACCCTGATACAACAAATAGGCTGAATTTCTTTATTCATTCTGAACGTTTCGAATAAACTTTTTTGTTTACTTATTCTTTAGAACGTTCCTGATGATATGTTAACGTATATTTCAAACACATTCTGTTTATTCCGGCTGTGAAATGAGATTATCCGGAATGTATAAAGAAATGCAGCCATAGTATTAGTACTGAATGATAATGACAGATTGTATTCCCATAAACGTCCAATCATACTTGATTGAGTTTTTTTTTTGCATTCACATTCTCTATGTGAATTGGTGTCAACCATTCCATAACACACTACATATTTTGTGTTTACAATTTGTAACCAATCTCAAGAGTGGTTGTTAAATTTTTTAAATCAAACAATCACATTTTTGAAACGAAAAAAATGAGAAGCACACTCAATTGATTCAATCATTACACAGCTCTGCTCACTCCATAAGTATTTGTAACACATTTGTTTTCGGTTTTGCCCTGAAGTATAGGCACGTACACAAATCCACAGTTTAACAATGACATATAAACACAATTGATAGAAAGTGCCTGAGTTTCATATGGAAGGGCAAAGCAAATGGCCTCCCATATGAAGCTCAGGTACTTCAGTAAAATGTTAAAATTTACACAAACAAATATAGAATGAAAAAATAATAAAAAATATGTCAGCACTGAAAAAAGTAAATATTATAAATTTATTTAATATTCGTATATACTGAAAGTGTAAACGAAATTTATTGAAAAAAAAAAACACATGGCGTTCATTAAAGTGTGGAAGCGTGATTTTTTTTTGCAATTTTGAGTGCAAAGCGTACCTAGTGATTGTTTTGCTTTGTAATTATTAAACGAATGAAGAAATATTACTTACAACGCCATTTTGTAACTATGGAAATTTTCAAAGGGGATATAGAAAATTATTGGTTTCCAAACCAATGCAGATCCCTGGGAGCATCGAACCGCATAAAGTTGATAGGATTGCAGATATTCTTCCAACGTTGGATTGCAGAAAAAAATAAATTTCGCGACTTTAAGGGAAATGTCAGCAAATGTCCGGAAAACTTCGCGCAAAATATAAAATAAAATTATAAATTAATGCTGGAGAAACTCCTGTCTCCTGTCCACACTTGATTTAAGGTGCCCTCCTAAAATTTTATTACATATACCAGTAAGTACATGCGCGTCTCTGCATCCACGTCCCTGTTGACAGTTATAATTCTAAAAAAGTAAACGACTTTGTTTATCTAGGAACCAGCGTAAACACCAACAATTATATCAGCTTTGAAATAAAACGAAGAACCACACTTGTGCTACTATGGAATGAAGAAGTAAAGTCGTTGTACACAAATCACACTCTATAAGTCTCTGCGGAAGATCTACGAGCTTTTACGTGATACCTATGGTGAATACTAGAGCCGATACAACAATGAGCTGTATGAGCTTTACAACGTTATAGATATAGTGCGGCGGATAAGTATTAAATGCGGGTCGCGGTGCTGGTACTCCGTTCTAGAACGTACCCAACATTTCTTACTTCCTATCAGCCCAACCTATTACCGTAGTGGCAGTAAATTAAACTAACCAAAAATCATTATCAAAACTACATCTATTGAAATATTTTTATTATTCGAGTTCCGGCATAATTTATTTTTGCTTAGCTGCATATCCAGTTAACGCAATTAAACCACAATAAATATTTTTATACACTTGTAAAATATACGCATATCACCTCTTTTAATTCAAAATAATCATACGAGTGCATATGGAAGTGTATGTACGACCATGCTCTAATACACATAAGTTTATGTGAATACATATGTATGTATGTATGTGAACCACTGGAAAAACTAACTAAATATGTATATTAATTGTTTCACATTCATAAACGTTTGCTGTAGTCATTGTGGCACTTGTCTTCCGCTTTCCGCAGTAAGCCAAATAAATTCAGTGCCTAAGTACCCAACAATGAAGTCTATTCAAATTGCAACAAAATTCTGACTAAAATCCCAAAACAAAGCACTGCAACAATACCTGCAATATTGCCTAGTACTTAATAGATAGTTGTTAATACAAATAATCATACACGCATACACACATTCTGTAAAGCAGCAAGCCCATTTAATTGTATGTCTTCACCAAAGCTACACTCAACCAACATAACCATAAAAGCGCAACAGTTGCTACTGATACAAACTCACCCTCCGTTTAAATACTCTCGCCAACATACAAGTGTACGTTGAACATACGATTTACGAGTTAAGAGTCGGTCGGCAGCTAGCAGCTGGCAAAGGAGTTATGGTAATAAATCTTGACTCGAAAAGTTGCTACCAAACTTTGCAGTAGCAACAAAAACGACCGAATCGACCAGGCAACTCGCTAAAACAGTTAGGTGCAAGTAGTTTTGTAGTTCGGGGGCAAGGTGACAACGCCATTACTAAATATACGCCTGTTGCCATGGCTGGTTGCCCATCCGTCCATGAGTGCTATTGTCTGTCTGATGATTCGACATTGTATGTAGCATTATAGTGCAATTTGAGTGCAAAGGCGCGTCGCTAAGAATTTGGTTGTTTGTTGGTAATTTTCTCACATTTGTACATACATGTAAACAACGTGGTAACAGGACGTATACGTAATATTGGTAAAGGCGCGGGCACTCAACGACCCAGCGTAAACGTTGGTTGACGACTAGGAATGTTAATCCCGGGAGCCCGGTCTTTTTTAAGTCTCGAAAATTTTGGGATTATTTGCCTAGAATCGCGGGGTATTCGGGATTTGTAATTTACACTGATGGCAATAATAGAAACGCTTTATGTTGAACAGTTTTGGCTATATTTCTTTTGTTTATTTAATATTTAACATTTTTTTATAAATGTTTAGCTCAATATACATAAAACCCCTTGCGGCTGGCAATTTTGCACACAAACAAATCTCAATATATTCGCCATACCAAGGGCCAAATATAGTAAAATTGCGTTATTAATTTTCCTCTGACGTCAGGATTTTTCAAAAGAACTTTGAAATTCGAAAGATATGAGTAATTCAAAAAATGATTTAAAAATTTCAGTGAAATATACTTAAAAAACAGTATGGGTATCAAATGAAGGAGACGATTTTGTAGAGTTAAAATACATTACATTTTTTGGTACGTAAGCGACGGGTAGGTATTGAAAATACCCTTTTATAATTTTATACTCGATAAATTTTGGAATTAACCATATCTTTGCAATCATAACGGACCCTAACAGCCAAAATAACGTAAGTGACATTTTTTTCAAAATTTTCCTTTTGATGCATTTTTGATGCACTCATTTTTTCATCATATTTTAATTAACTCGATTAGTCATCATTTTGGGTGATAACAAGTTTGATTACTCGAGTAATTGGTTAACCGAACAACTGATTAACCATCTTGCTCGAGAAATCGAATAAACGTAACATACAATATTCCCTTATCGGTTAATCGGAACCCGGTTAATTGGTTAAAAACGTGTGGCATTGTAGAGAAACCCATTCAATTTTCCTCGGTTAATTGTTCCTTACGTTTATTTTATTTTATATAAAAATTATCTCCATAAAAAAATGTGAGGGCAAGTATACATAATTATGTATGAACAATAGTAAATATTAAATGTTTTTAATCCTCATATTTTTTCGTTTAATGTTAGATTTAAAATTAAAGCAGCTGGCAGCCTAGTAACAAAATGTGAGATTTTTATAAGCAACATGAAACCTTCTAAATTTTGCAGCACTATACATTAATCTGAAAGCTCGTATTATGCCTTTAAATATATGTCAGCTATTTCTATGTAAGAATATTAAATCCGCCTTAAGAACACTCATCGAAAGAAAATTTTATGAGGTTCACATGTTTTCATAGCACAGAAATAAAAGTGCGATTATCTAATTTAGTAACTTAGATTTAAAGAAATATATCCCGGTTGTTGAGGCACTTAAATGTATTTTTCAAATCCCTACCATTCCATAAATTTGTTGTGAAAAGATTATATACACACATGAATACTTCTTAGCACATTAGGCACTCAGGAGCTAGAAATTTACACAAACATCGACACAGAAAATACTGTTTCAGAAGAAAGAACATCCTTTAAGACGTCCAGCCGCGTTGGAAGCTCTAAGTAAATGTAAACATCTGCTTTCCTCAAACATTTGCGCCATACTAAAAATATGTCACGTACGTTATATTTAATATATCGTCTGGAATCCTGTACTGACCTTAAGTCTAAAACTTTCTCTTAGTCATCCGACAAAGGTTTTACCAACTTTTAAATTATAACACCGTGAAGGTTTAAAGAAAAATAATAATGATAATATTGCATTGGCACTTACACAATGTGTTAGTGCTCGTTCGAACTTCTCTCCTGTTGCCACACAAAGGGGAGGAACCTACTTCTGGCGATTATATTTTTATGAGAAGCTATTTCATGGCAGAATACACTGGGAGGTTTGCCATTGCTTGCCGAAGGGCGACCTTTCTCAGAAAAAAACTTTTATGTTTTTTATTTTTGATGTGAAAGGTACTGCGCACTGCTAGCCACTACACCACAGAGGCCGCCTCGTGCTTGTGGATGCCAAGTACAATTCGTATAACAAATTTGCTCGGGACTAGTGAAAGAGTTTTTGAGAAACACATATACATCAGATATAAAGAGGCGTTGACACTCTTATTTTGTCAAATTGTATGCAAAACCAGGGACGGAAAATAATCATTATGTTTTAAATTTTAACCAAAAAAATCCACAAGTGGTAATCGCTGTAAAACAATTTTAACTATACTCGCGTATTTATGTTCGTACGTCCTACTAGAATTGACAATAATTTTTATTTTTCGTGTTTAATCAATAAAAATTAAAAATAATTATTAATATTCTTTAGTTTTATTTTTTCGCTCAAAGGAAATTATTATTACTCGATTTCTATTTTTTCGATCAAAAATAATAATTCTTTTATGATTTTTATTTTTTCGCTCAAAGGAAATTATTATTATTGAGTTTTATTTTTCCACTTTAGAATAATGATAATTCAAAAAACTCAACGACCTTCCTATCTTTACCATAGGTAGCGACACACTAATAAAAGGACCCCCCCGACTTTGCAGGTCAAAATTTCAGTAGGATGCATCTGTATGGCTTTTTTAAGTTTATAAATCTTCATTATTTTTATTCAACAATTTTTAATGAGCTTGAGGCCGTTGGCTTCACAAATAAAAAAGGCAACAAGAATTTACAAGGCTGAGTCAGTTGGGGTCGTTGGATCGAATCCCACTGATGTCTGATGAGGAAATGTGGTGATTTCCGAAATAGCTATCACTTCAACCATTTTTTCAAAATTATTGTTGCCTTTTCACAATAGTTTTTCATTAAATACGCCCCCAAGGTCAATAAAAATTGTTGAATATAATTGTTAGGTTTGTTCCACAAGCTGTTTGAAATCACTTCGAGAGTTTATTTGATATACATACGCTGACAGTTTGAACTTTGCTCGAGTTTTTCTACAAGTAGCTTGTGGAACAAACCTGTTATAAGGCCATAAAATAACAAAAACAAATCATTATTTTTTAGTAATTGTTTTTAAATAAAACTCAAAAATAATGATTATCTCTAAACGAAAAAAATAAAAATTATAAAATAACCATTATTTGTGATCGAAAAAATAAAAATCAATTATAATTATTTCCGTCGAACGAAAAAATAAAACCCAATAATAAATATTATTTTTAAGCAAAGAAGTATAGTTATAAAATAATGATTAAATGCTAATTTCAATTATTTTACTCATAATGATTACCGTCCCTGTGAAAAAATTAATTTTATCTAACGAGCCATTGTATATATAATTTTAAGCAATAAAAGTCCCAACAATCCTAGTTAATAATTTTAAGGTTATAAATCGCCTTTCCAAAATATGTTTGATTACACTATGCGACAGTCAAAATCGGGATGGGATGAAACCAACGGGAAATGTTATATTGGTCAAAAACAAGTTATACGTGTCCCGGCGTTTCGCTGGGTCACGTCTAGGAATCGAGATATATATATAACTATCATATAGGGGAAATTGTCACCTTTGGTGGCCTTTTTTTTAAATAACTCGAGAACCACTAGTCCGATTTTACTCAAACAATCTCTGTTCATATAACGATTTTCTATATAATCAACAGTTTTAAAAAAATTTAATATTTTAGGCAAAAAATATTTTTTTCTTCATACATTTATTTTTACCGGCAAAACTGTTGATTATATAAAAAAACGTTATATGAACAGATTAAAGGAATTGTAATTTTTAATTTTTTTAAATTTGCTTGAGCAAAATCGGACTAGTGGTTCTCGAGTTATGTCAAAAAAAGACCACCAAAGGTGACAATTTCCCCTATATAATAGTTATATATATATCTCGATTCCTAGACGTGACCCAGCGAAACGCCGGGACACGTATAACTTCTTTTTTACCGATATAACTTTCCCCGGTAGTTTGAACCCTTCCCGACCACTGACCCCTACCATTTGTCTCACAGTGTTATTAAAATTGGATAAAAATGGTCATGCTGCTACAAGATAAGTGCATCAAGTACGAAAATAACGGTAAAAAAATGGAGCGTTCAGGAATTAAAAGAAAGCTTTTTTCGCCCCTTCCTATAACATTACATACTAGGTTTTGTTTCAGGTGTGATTCGGAACGTTTTTTTGCAGCACCGTGTTATTTAAATTATTTTAAAACAAAATACTAAGTGCCTTTTAAAATAAATGTGTCAAATTAATCGCGTCGAACCCAATAGATGCACTTTGTATTCACATATGTTAAAGTATATGTACACAGAGAATACAAAGCTGGACAGGGTAATCTATATATTAATACGCTAACATAAATTTTGTTTCCGTTCGTTTGGCGATTCTACCGAACCGATTTCAAAACCAAAAACACCATTGGAAAGGCTTTTTTCTCCAGATGAGCAGAGTTTTTATGGTTTCAAAATTGGTTCAAAATTACGGCCTAAACTGTCGTTTAAACATTTCCGATTTGTGTATAAATGTTTCTGCAACATGTTCAATTTGAGATGTTTCGCATGTTGTTTCACTTCGCATTTGAAATTAAGCTTTGAAATAAAGATAAATATGAAGATGAAGAAATAAATGATAACGATGAAGTCAAAAAAAGAAGAAAAAAGTGAAGATAAAGACGAAAATGGAGACATTGACGGATAAATAAGAATTAGGGTAACTGAACGGGTAAGAGCATTTCTTGAATTTATGAAGTGAAACTTCTTTAGGCAGTTGGTTGGTTGGGAGTAAATTGTCAAATTCCAGGGGAATAATGCACATGGAAATGCTTCTCAGTGGTTTAGCGGTTTTAGAATAAAAACAAAAACAAAGATGCCTAGAGATACAGGCAAAAACGAAGATCAAGGTAAATTTAAACACTTTAAGGTAAAGGTGAAGAGGAATATGCAGAAATAAAGATAACTATGAAGAAAAGGATGAGGATGAAGATCGATATTGTTATCGATATAAAACTCGATATTGTTATCGATATAAAACTCGATATTTTTATCGATATAATAATCGATATTGTTATCGATACTGTTATTGATTAAATAACCGCTATTGTAATCGGTATAATAATCAATATAATAATCGATATTGTTATCGATACAATAATGGATATTGTTATCGGTATAATAATCGATTAAATGATTTATTTTCTTATCTATTTAGTCATTTACATATATTGTTATGATACTGATACTGATGATTGTTATATTTATCGCTGAATTAATCGATTTTACAATCGTTGTATTTTTCTATATGTGTATGGATATTGTTATCGGTATTTTTATCAACACAGTTATCAACAGGGTTATCGATACACTAATCGGAACATGGAATGTGATCACATTACATGACATCACATCACATTTTATCACATGATATGAAGAGACATCAAATGATTTTGCATCACATAATATGATATCACATCACACGATATCATGTGACATGACATTATATGATATGACATCACATTATATGGCATGACATCACATGACTTGACATCACATGATATGACATCGTATGACATGGCATGGCATTACATGACGTGGCATCACATGATATGACATCATATGGTATGACATCATATGACATGACATCCTATCACATCACATGAAATCACGTCACATCTTATCACGTCATCGCACCTCATCTCATCTACGTGAATTGAAAAAGAAAAGGATATAAGCAAAGATGTGAAAGATAAAAACAAATATGAAGACCAAGGTAAAGTTACCGATTTCAAAACCAAAAACACCGTTGGAAAGGTAATTTTCTGTAGATGAGGAGAGTTTTTGTAGTTTCGAAATTGGTTGAAAATCGTCGTTTAAAAGTTTCCATATTTGTGTATGGTTGTTTTTGCAACCTGTTCAATTTAAGCTGTTTCGCATTTTGTTTTACTTCGTATTTGAAATTAATCTTTGAAATAAGGATAAATATGAAGATGAAGAAACAAGTGATAACGATGAAGACAAAAAAAGGCAAAAGTGAAGATAAAGACGAAAATTTAGATAAAGGCGAAAATGGAGACAATGAGAAATACATAAGAATTAGGTTAAAAGATAGGAATCGAAATAAAATCAGCCATAAAGGTTACTGAAATTTATCGAATCATCGAAGTTTATAATTATCGAAATTTATCCATGCTTATTGAGTTATCGCAACGTATCGAATTATTCAAACTGATCAATGTTTACTGAGTTGTCGAAACTTATAGACACAGAAACTTAGTTGTACAAATTTACGGATAGTTATCGAGCTATAAAAACGTGTGGGATTAACGAAATTTGTCAAGTTAAAGAAATGTATCAAGTTATCGATATTTACTGAATTATCATTATTTATAGACTTAAGAAAATATATCGAGGAGTCGTAATGCATGGAGTT
>NW_023459363.1:0-15218 GCF_013731165.1 Rhagoletis pomonella | reverse complement strand
AAACAAAATATTTTTTTGTTTTTTTACTTTTTTATTTACTTATTTATCTACTTTATTTTATTACATTTCATATTTGTTTACATATTCTGCTGTGGGTGGCCCCATATTCGAACACCGTCAGACATAACTTCAAAATGATAGTATAAAATTTCGATCTTTCTTTTATTTTTGTATGAGGATATTTAATAGAAACTTGTAAAGAAAACCAACTCCCGATTGCGTCTGCACGACTCCTGCACGACTTTACAATTCACTTTAAGTTGGTTTTGTCATAGCTAATTAAAAGTGAGGTATTAATCGAAATCTCGGCAAAAAGCTAACTATAAGTTGGTTAGTTTTAACAATTGATAATTTTTCACTGCTGGGTGGTTTGGCTTTTCACTGCAGGGTGTTAGCAAACGCACATTGTACAGTGGCCTTGTGCGGCTGAGTTCCACGCCCTCTTGACGCCTGACAGGCGAACGTTAGTAGTAAACGTAATTTGGTTTGCTGTACTTATTTCAGTTTTTAACATGTTTGTTGGCTATTTTCTGTTTTGAACTTAATTTTTTTTTTTACTTTTCGAGAGTTCTAAAATGGTTGGAAGAAATATCGTTGAATGGAACCGATAGTGAGAAGAATTTGGAAGATTTCAGTGAATGCGCCTTATGAATAAAAACTAAGCAGTTGCTTTTGCTTGATTTATTCGAATAACTTTACGTAAAGGTTCTGAAATTTCAAGAAGAAAGCATTGCTTAGTTTTTATTCATAAGGCCCAATGTGATACAAAAAAGTCGATTTCATTTTTAAGTACAGGTCATAATAGAAAAGATAAACAACTAATTCCTTTTAAGTGTAAAAGTAAATACGAATACCTTTAAGATAATTTATGGATTGTTTGAGTGCGTTCGCTTTTAAATGTTTTTTTTTAATTTTTTAAAATGACCCCTTTCAAAAAGATTATAAGATATGTGTTATTTTCAATACGAATTGTTTTTATTAATATTAAAAAAATTATTAAATTATTTTATTTTTTTACTTTAAAAACATATGAAATATGTTTAATCCCATTTTTTAAACAAATTTATGCTTTTAGAAAGACAGAATTTGTACTTTTTGTCAAAGTAGGCTCACAGGCGAACGTTAGTATTAAAGGAATAAAAAGTAAGGTTAGTATTCTAGGGTTATACATGTATATGTTACCGACCAAACCCGATATAGAACTAGATAGATTTGATACATCCGTCTAACACGAAATTATGTTGGACGCAACAATATTGTGGACTGCGTAGTTGGAGTTGGACTGATGAGGGTTATTTTTTTGTGTGTGCCCGTAGGCCGCTTACGCAGAAAGGAGTTCTACTCAAAAATACTGTGGCGCCTGACCTAGTTTAGCCTAGTCAAAACTAGTTTGTCCTAAGATCGGGTTTGGCCATCGATATGACTTTTCGAAAAGTAGGCCAGCCTAATAAAAGATGTTTTTAAACTAAAGCTTTCATAAACCTCTTTCTAATGACACTAATATCTCAATATTTCACAAATTTTGTGGAACAGTTAACTAAATTCAGGTGGAAATCCTTTTCCAAAGTATTTTCAAACTAAAATCTTCTTAAATCTCTTTCGTCTGACATTGTGATGCACATGTATTTCAATAAACTAATGAACTAAGTTGAATTTGATTGTTCAAACATGTGGCAGCCTCCTAATAAATATCAGAAATAAAGGTTTCCATTTCGATTGGTACCCGTTTTTTAATAATTTATCCAACTTATTGAATAATTTGAATGCATCTCTTCAAACAAAATCAAATATTGAAACTAAAGATTTCCTAAAACTTTCATTTGAGTCTCGTATTTTTATGTTTCATATAATTTTTGTATTAGTTAATTGAATTAGACCTTCCAAGCAGCTGGCAGCCCTCTTCAAAAGCATTTCCAAGCTAAAACCTTGCAAACTCCCCTTCGTCTGACATTGGATACATATTTTAATTAACTGATAAATTAAGTTGAATTTGATTTTCTAAACATCTGGCAACCGCGCTAAATATAGTCCAGAATAGAATAAAACTGTATCGATAATATAGAATTAGGCTGAAGCCACGCATTGAGGGGCAAAGCGGCGAGCGGCTGAGCGGTGAGCGACTTAAAAGTAGGACATATGATATCTGTAAATACTATTGAAGTGGCCACGCAATGTGCGGCCTGTGAGTTATTTTGTAATCTAAAACTTACGTACATTTTTTCCATGCGCCGGTCTTTATGTTTAATATATGTAGCTTCAAATTTAGACCAGGAAACAAACACTGAAAGAAATAAGAATTGTTTTGTATCTCAATTAAAATTATGAATGTTTGCAATTAATTGTCAAATTTAAATAATAATTTGTTACACGTAAGAGTTATTTACCAACCATTGGTTCGGTTGAATAATGTTTTTAGAGTTGTGTCGGTCTGTTATTTAGTTCTTTGAACCAGTCTATTTAAGTGAACCTAATTTTTTACAGCCACCTTTACAGTAAAATTTCTTTTAAATGTGTGTTTATCTATATAAGCTGTTATAACACTCTTGCTCCGAAAAATTTCCATTACTGGGGATTAGATCGACACGCACCATATATTTACCAGTTTTGACTACCTTTTTTTTGAATTTTTAAGATTAATTATTTTGATATAAAGTATTCTTTATCTAACAAATACCATATAAATGTAAATTTCAGACTTTGTACAAAAATTATAAAAATTCCAAAAACTTTTCATCCCAATTCCATGCATTTTAATTTTAATTTCTAGAAAAATGTTTGGTATGCAGTTTTACAGCTTATTAAACTCTAGTATAATAAAGTGCAAATTTTATGTTGATTTTTGATCATTTTTTGCTGACACTTTTCCATATAAAAAGCTACTTGTTGTTGTTTCATTAAAATGTTGAACTTTTAATCTGAATTTTTATAGAATTTTTGAGTTCGCAGCCTGTAAAATTTTAACATAATAAAGTGCAAGTTTTAGGCGGTTGGAACATATTTAACAAAAATCACGATGTACTAATTTTTGCTCCCCACTAAATATATGTACAGAGACTTTTTCACAGTGTATGGATTATTTTTTATTAAAATTTTCTGCGAATTTTTTATAAAAATATAGTTCATATTACAACAAAAAACATTTAAAAAAGTCGATAGACGTTGTGCACAACTCAGGAAAATTCAATAAATCTACATACAATTTGGATTGTAGTATAACTAAGTGCCAGTTTGAAGTCGCGTTGAGGTTTGGTAATTGTTCTCAGGCAGTTTCTCAAACAAAAAAAAAAGACTCGAACGTACTTTATACTCGGGCTTGAGGTCGTTGTTTAAAATCCATTCGTCATTAAAAAAAGCAATCGTGGTTTAGATTAATTGTGTAATTCACGCATTTTAACCTTCTTCTTCACAAGTACCTACAGCGAACCCCACGGACTCGCTTTTGGGGCAATGATATCACTCTCGCTCATTTCCTTTACGATCTGGCTTACAGCTTCACGTTTGGTAAGTGGAATACTCTGCGGAGTCCGGTGCATGGGCCTTGCAAAATCAGTATCAATGCGATGTTTCACAACGTGATTTACAATACTTAAGTTAGATTAGGTTAAAGTGGCTGCTGGTGGATACACCAGCACACGTAGGACTATTATTCGGCCAGTTGTGGTACAAGTGTGACGCGAGAAAATAATTTAAAAAAACTTATGGTTCTAAGAAGAAACGTACATGTTTAAACTCGTATAACCCGACAAAAAACCGCGCTAGAAGAAAAAAACCGTTTACATTTTGGACGGCAATAACCATAGCAACAATGTAGTAGAGTTTCACCTCGTGTACTTGGTGAATTTTGCTCTACATATGAATTGTCAAATTAAAAATTTATTTTAAGTAATACTTACATCCTAATTATAGCTATCAAATCGCTTGAAATCAAATTGAAATTCTTATTCGCTTTATTAAATAATTATAAGTTATACATCCGCCACGGACAAAGCAATTAGCATACTGAGATTAGCATACAATATTGTAGCGGCAATTCGGCTCATTACGAAAATCCCTCTTCCCTCACCATTTTCCGGATAAGAGACTGTACTACGAACCAATTATACGTACATATTTGCTTTTCAACAAATTGTTGTCTAAAGCCGCTTAAGTGAGACTATGGAAGTAATATTAACCTATGTAGCAACAATTCCCTCCCCTACTTAATGGTTTGAAAGCTGCTACTAGGCCAATAAGCTGCCGCAATCATCGACACATCCTCCCGCAAACGCAAATGATATATGTAGTCATGTCCGCGCTAAGCTCCATCTTCTTAAACGACGGCGACGGCTGCTGGTAACTGTATGCCTTTGCAAGTGACGCTGCCACATCTGCTATCGGCAATGTTGTCATATTGTCATTGCCACCATATAACCGCAGTGCGACCACAACGACCACTGATTGACAATAATCGAAGTGCTTGGTACTGGTATTGCGGTGCCTGCGGTATTTGTTTTAGTTGTTGTTATCGCAGAAAGCTCGAATCGATTAGCGAACGTTTGACGCCATCTTTACGCTGGCACTAATTAATTAAATTCATTCGAATTAGCGTTCCAATAAGATGCATACTCCCCCAAAACAACAGTGCTATCGACTTTTATCTAGAATGTAGATTCTACTTGAACAATGAACAATCAAATGTTCAAAGCAAAGTGGAATATTTTGCATTTATTTACATACCAATAAAAATAGACTCACTGGGAAAATAGGTAAGCACCTTACGAGGTAAGCCATGTTTTCTTTCAGTTTTTAGTACCAAAATTGTCATCATGGCCAATGTCATCTACTAGTAAAGCACAAAATGAACACCTCCAACGACACATTAAGTTGCTGGTAAGGTCCTTCAGCCTGCGGTCCTTACCACTTCCCTGCCGAATCGCCCTTAAGCTCGTCGGCGATTTCAAGCATCCGTTGTTGGTTACCCCAGCAACCGAGGCAATCGGAGATCGTCGTGTCACACGTACTTGTTGTCGGCTCGTGTTGATGGAAAATCAAAAATTTTTGATTTTCCATCAACGCGACCGCTTGACAAGCGGTCTGTTTGATAGTGGCGCAAAGCGTTGACAAGCATTAGTGTGTTAGTTTGTTGTGATATGTAAAATGAGCAAGTTCGCGGAAGATAAAGATTTTTTAATTTTATTGCAAATGGTGTTGACGCTTTATGCTTGAGTGTCGCCGGGCAAGCTTCAAGCACCCGACATTCAACCCGACACTCACACATGTACTCGTTGCTGGGGTAACCAACAACGGATGCTTGAAATCGCCGACGAGCTTTACTTTAAGACGTGGCCGCCTTATGTAACTAATTAGGAAGTTAGAATGTACGTTTGGAATCAGACATACTTCTGAGTCGCCTTACAAAGTATGTTGCGTGTAATGCCGAGCAGTCGCTCGGAGTAGGTCGACGCTTGGAAATAACTTCGGCTGCATATTATTTTGCAACTGACAACGTAATGTTTCGTCGGAGGTGTTAATTTTGTGCTTTTTTGTGCCATGATGACCATTTTGGTACTAAAACCTGAAACATGGCTTACCTCCTTTGCGGACCTTTGTAAAATATATTGCACAAATTTGAGGTAGCCCTAATAGCTACCCAAAACAACTTTTGAATATTTTTTCTTTACTTTTGGTATTATGAGGCTCAATGAACCTTTAGTAGAGGAGCCCACGATGCTAAATCGGGATTTACTCGAGCGTCATTTTGACCTATTGGATTTTGAAGATTATATGATGGGAGAAAAAAAGTCAGCGGGAGGTGGAAGACCTACAGGCTTCCAAAAATGTCAATAAAACAGTTACATGGATTTACTCGAGCGCTTCAGATATTGATAGTGAATAAATCAATCGTGTTTCTGATGACGGAGATATGCTAATCTGCCGGTTTGCATGGCGGGGGTGGGCGTACGGAAGGGTCAAAAAAGTTTACTCGAGCGCGTCAGATATTCACAAGAGATGTTAAATGGGCCCGAATGAACCTCCCATTCAATAATCTGACGATTCAGATGTGACGAAAGCTCGTGGCGTCTTCTTTAAGATGCAAAAAAAAAATCGCCATTTGGATTTAATCGAGCGCGTTAGATTTTCATACAGAAGGTTCATCTCGATGCCCTGGTCATGCTGTTCCATAATCTGTCGATTATCTGGAGGGGTTTTCTTGTTTTAAAAAAATTATTTTGTTTCTGAGATACATAGTCAACCAAACATATATAATTGTAAACACTTATTATTTTATCCGTGCACCTATCCTCATACAGCAAGTCCGCTTCGACTTGGTCGTCAATTTCTTCTAAATTTTTTCCATCTGTAACAAGAAGTAATTGACAATATTTTTTTTTACATACTACCTAATGCCCGCTCACGATTGAGAGAAATAGAGGTTGCGCCCAGGGATGCCGTTTGGATCTAAATACATAGATCCAATTGGATACATTTTTAGACGGATTTTTGCGAGATACTTATTTTTTCCGATCAGTATAAATGTGGATACTTTTTAAATAGGTAAACATTTTATATTTTTCCATAACGTATTTTTCGTTCAAAATCGATTTCCATTAAAGATGGTAGAGAACATTAGGTTTTCTAAATGTATTAAAAATCACTACTAAACCGTGAAATTGAAGCATTTTATTTTTTGGGAACGAAGCAATGAACATATGAAGAGATGTCACCAAAATAGGTATAAGCGCAATTGTCTTAATTTGCTAAAAAGGGTGGGGGTACATATAAATGTAGTGATTTCTTTCATATCACATATTATCATTTCTTAATTTAACAAGTAATTTTTAAGCAAAAGAAACCGACTTCAATTCTTATATAAAAATATAAGATTATAGTTCATTTCTTCATGATACAATGATCGGATTTAATCCAAACTAGTATGGACCACCTATGAGGTAACAACTTTTCTTAAAAAAAAAGAATTATCGAAATCGGTTAAGGTGATCCAAAGATACATAAAAACAATTTCCGACGAAATGGTAACCTTCTCCTTTTTGTGAAGTCGGTTAAAAAGAAAAAAAAGATCTTAGTGTCGTTTAAAATACACTGTTTGAACAACTAAATTTGATTTATTTAAGGAAATTTGTATGAATTTTACTGAAAAGACTTTAAATACACTCTAAAAAATTTTTGTTCCAATTTGCGTACATTAAGAGAGGTAACCAGTTTCCTCTTTTAATGTACGCAAAGTTTCCACCGTCTAATAAAATTAAACACTGCCTGTTTACTTTTACATACACGCACTTTTTAGAGTGTACTATTTGTTATACTTTGCAAAATACTTATGCACAAAAAATTCAAATTACAAACTGAAGTTATATATGTTTGATTTTATGGAAAATAAAAATATATCCATCAGGGGCGGATCCAGCGGGGGGTTTGGGGGGTTAAACTACGTGTCAGTCGGTGGCGGACCCACGGGGGGTGTTTTAATACATAGACGCCATATTATACATACATATGCGCCATATTACAACACACACCGTGCGTCCACTACTGACTCGCACGAAGTTTAACACCCAAACCCAACCCCCGCTGGATCCGCCACTGATATACATGTATTCCAAGTCCTTAGGACGGGTTAAATTATGTCTTTTTCTTGAAAATGTTTTGTTTTCTTACAAATTATGAGACGGATATGTAAAAAAAAAAATTGGATACATTTGGATATATTTTTTGCTTGGTCGGTGATACATTTTCTTGCGACGGCGCGGCAACACTGGTTGCGCCAATCACGGTACCGCTATTCATCTCTCAGTGAATTTGACAAAATCGTTGTTTGTATGAAGTCGCACTTGTGCAACTTGTTTACGTTTTCCTTGCAATATTTTTTCTTCTTCTTCCATTCTTGCTCACGTTTTGGCATTTCTCTCTCGCAATTGCACCAGTGTGACGTCACACAAAAGTTATTCTCAAAAAACCTCTCTGATAGGCGCAATCTTGAATTCTATCATTCTTGATGACCGCTTACTTCGTGGCGCCTTATAAGATATTTTGTGTTGGCCAATACAAAAATAGCGTTTAAAAAACAAAGCGGTCTGTAAAGTAAACATTTTTAGTTCAAATTGAAACGACTAAAGAACAGAATCCTCCTCACACATAGGCCATACCATATGGAATCGAATCTCTTTCGATGCCATGAGTTTTACTGATGGTCTTATTTCCACCTGTAAGATCTCTGCCAAGCGTTCATGATATTCTTCTATGATCTTGCAACTTCGGCATTGGTCCAATGTACCACGTAAGCCAATAAAAGTCCTTATAAGAATCCTCGCTGTCCCACAGGATGAAAAGTTTTCCCGTACATTGGCTAAATAAGGGTAATCTGAATTTTGACCCCTGTGCGCCACGCTTTAACCGACTCCAATCGGGGCCAAAATTTATATGTGATATATTCCAATATAGTAGTGCCGATTTTCGGTATTAGATGAAAAAATAATAATTTAATTTTTTTAGTCTCCATAGAGGAATCTGAACTTTGCCCCCTGTGTGACACGCCTTAACCGACTCCAATCGGGACCAAAATTTATATGTGGTATCTTCGACTGTAGCAGCATTGACGTGGGGGTTGAGGCTTAGGAGATCTGATGTAAAAATTTGCTTCCTACATTTAAGGACCACCATAAAGTACATATATGCATATTTGGGAAGAAAAAAGTCCTCATGAAAGTAATAAACGTTTCGGACTTGCATTAACAAAATCGGTTCATAAATACTGCTTTTATAAATAACTCGACTCCAGCACCACCTAGCGAGTTTTCTAGCCTACAATAGGACCATGTATGCAAGGCATAATCTCTGAAAATTTTACTGAAATCTATCTCGTAATTTTTAATTTAAGTCCAAACAACCAAAACGGCTATTATTTATATACATATATAGATTAAATAAATGACAAGTGTGTCATTATAGAAGTTACAAGGTATTATACCTGAATAGTCCAAAAAAGTTTTTTGACAAGAATTTGAATGAATCACAAAATTTAGTTAGTAAAATTTCGACGGTTATATTAGATGTAACACCATGAGTGCTTTGATCGCCCATGATTGCGTGATGGCGGACGGAAAGGAGTAAGGGGACACACAGTCCATTGATACTATAGTGAGCAAGAAGGGAGCGAAGTTCCAAAGTTTTTCATGTATAATTAAAATTATCCGAAAAATTCGTGTTTTTTTTTACATACAAATTCTTTTGCCTAGTGATTTCAGCTAAGAAATGAGTAAAATTCACATACATAAATAAGTTAAAAAAGTGATAAAAAATAGTTGGTTGTGGGCATGGTAGAAGTGATTTCGAAATTTCTCTCTTTTGAACTGCGACTAAAATGTCAACTCTTAACCTTATACTATTCAAAATTGTATTTTTTTTTAATATAAATTTTCAACTGTGAGCTGTGTCACTGATTTTAAATACATAATAAAATGAAAAGGAATTACGGGCGGTATGTTGTGTTTGTGAGCCAGGACAACAAACTTGTGCGTTATTGTAAAACTCCGAAGTATCAATGCTTCATTAAGAGACTCTTCACGTGTGCGCGAAGACCATTTTAGTGACAGTGACTTTATTTGTTGCCCATCGCAGCCGGGTATTTCTAAGCGGACGCGTTTGTTCCCAGGTGCAGGAATTATTATACCGAATATGAAGAGAAAATCTTCCACTCATACTCATGGAACTACATACATATGTACATTAACTAACAAACCTATTTTTCTTTGAAAATAGTGCAAGCATTAGAAATCATAAATAGTTAAGGTAGTTAACTTTTAAACATACTGTATTAATGTTTACTTGACCTTTTATTATCTGTTTCAAAAAAAAAACCCTTATCAGTCAAACTCCAGGTACGCAGTCCACAATATTGTTGCGTCCAACAAATTTCCTTATAGGACGGATATATTAGATCTAGGTAGAACTAGTTTAGCCTAGGAAAACTAGTTTGTCCTAAGACCGGGTTTGGCCGGTAACATATACATAGGCCCATACTGCCGTACTAAATGAAAACAATTGTTTTAGACTAATTCATGTATTCGAAACTTTCTCTCGAACGCAAAATCTGCGCAGATACGGCATTTTAGCAATATTAGTGCTGAGGCCCGGAGTTTCCTGGTGAAGAACGTGGGTATCTACCAATTTGTAGTTTCTTCCGTCGTATTGATTCAAAAAGTCAGTTTAAATTAATTTGTTAGTTTAGATAAACGTTTTTTTTTCTTTTTGATTTTTTTGGAAACATTATATTAAAATACCTTCTATCAAAGCCGATTTATTTGAAAAATCCAAGAGGAAACAAATTTATTCAGGTTAATCAATATCAATCAAGTTTCAGCAAACTATCCCAGCTGAAAGTAGCCATCTGGTTTTGTCAACTTGGTTCCAGGTGGCTTTTCTGCTGGTTTGGACTAACTCTTGAGAAAATTTGGAAAAACCAGATGAAATTTCTTTTTGGTTTTTTGAGGCTTTTGTGTGAGGAAATCCAATTATTGGCAAAAAAAGTCAGTTACGCCGTTTTTGCAGAACAATAATACGCGGTTTTGCAATTAAAACGACGATATGTATCTTATTAGTATTATTTATATTATTTGCAATTTATTTGTTTTAAAAGTTACATACGTCGTTCTGTAATATCAAAAATCTAAAAAACGAGCGTTGGCCCCAAAGGACCAAGAATACTTACAAAAAAACGACGCATATCCACACGGCAGTGTGGATACGTTGTTTTCGATCGATATGCAAGCTACAATCCCGGCTGAATTACTGGAAAAAGTATAGATACTGCAAAGTTTTTCCGATACCCACGTTTTACTTCAGGATTTCTCGAAAATTGCTGTAAATACTGCAAACGTGAATATATAAAGCTTCAATAACTTTATCATTATTTATAATTTAAAGACTCTTTTTGCATCATATATGTAATACTCCTATATTGGCAGTAAGAGCTAGTACCGTCCGAAAACACTACAGTACAGATATATCAATAAACACGTACGAAAGA
The DNA here is from genome assembly GCF_013731165.1 of Rhagoletis pomonella. NCBI lineage: Eukaryota > Metazoa > Arthropoda > Insecta > Diptera > Tephritidae > Rhagoletis > Rhagoletis pomonella. The sequence continues at coordinate 4,195 of NW_023459363.1, read as the reverse complement.
AAACGAACACATACGTTTATAAATAAACATGTACACGACACATTTACAAAAACGGCACTCAAGTACACAATACATTGACAAAAACAGTACTAGACTGTCTCGCTTTGATTTCGGAATGCTTACACATTGAGATGTTAGCTTACTACCAATATAGAAGTATTATATATATGTTTTGCATGAATAAATTCGTATTTTCAATATGAATACAATGATATACATAGATAACTCATTTTCGTAGAAAAATATAGATACCCACATTTTAAATCAGTACGGCAGACTACTCTTTGAGTTCAAATGCCCTTCTGAATTCATTTGTCATTTGATTGCATTGTTCATTTGTACCTTGGTTTTCTCGGAAAAAGAAGTAACATTATTATGGAATTTTGGAAAATGGGCGCACATACATATAACTCTATAAGTTTATCTTATTATGAATGTTCTATCGAAGATAGGGGTAAAACCACCCCTGCTTACCATGTGGCGGTAGTTTTCGGAAAGGTGACAGAACTATATTTAAAACTTGCGCCTTGAACTTAGACACTTTTATTTGTTATTACTCAGCTTGCACTTAATATGTACAATAGGAGGACTTTTCTTTACCTGTTTATGGTTTTACAGCTTTTTGAGGTTAGGCTTGTATGTGAGGTGTGCTGTTTACTTTTATTATTATTATAAATTTATGGAAAAACTATCTTCAATCAACGCTGCGCTTTTAATGAAATGTTTAAGCTTTTTTTTTTAGCTTTGTATGAATCGTTAAAGTAAATCGATTTCGCTAATTTTTGTATGTTTACTTACTCTATTTTTCTAAATATGTGGACGAAATTTCGGAGTCCTACATTCATCGGTGCCCTTCTAATGTCAATTTTAAGGCGTTTTTGAGGTTAGTCCCTATGGCTTTGCTTTAAAATTAATCGATTACACCCAAGAATGATTGAATACAAGATTGCGCCGATCAGAGAGGATTTTTGAGAATAACTTTTGTGTGACGTCACACTGGTGCAATTGCGAGAGAGAAATGCCAAAACGTGAGCAAGAATGGAAGAAGAAGAAAAAATGTTGCAAGGAAAACGTTAAATTTACGTGTCTATTCTTTGTTTATATTTCCATTATTAAGTATTGTTGGTAGTGAGCGTGTAATTGGTTGATGTTTTTGAGAATTTATTGCTACGGAATAGCATCGAGAGTATTAAATGCAATGAAATACAATTATGTAGTTTAATTGTTGTTGCTGGACGTGTTTTTATATTATTCATTTAGCAATTTGTTGTCATGTTGCAATTAACTGCTGTTGCTGCTTCTGAGCCTTACTAGCCACAATCGAAAATTGTAAAACTCGATTATTGTTCAATAACAACAACTCAAATACACTTATGTACTCATGTATGCATGTTCCGACAAATGCAAGTACATACACTGAGGGAAATAATGCATAGTAAAAATTACTACCTTATATTTGATTATCGTTTAAAAATGTTCGTATTTAAAAATAATATTTTCATCCAAAAATTTGTTACGCACATATTTGCCTGTTCACATCTTAGTATGTATGTATATGTAAGTACACATACCCTGCCGTAAATCGCGCTAGTTCAGGACTAGCGCAGAACTGGCTCTTTAAGAGGCGGTACTGGTTCTCGATCTATCCCAACTCAATGCTTTCAACTGTCTCTTTTTACATGGCGATGTCCTACGAAGTTCTATACTGGATCCATTTTGGACAGTTCTGGGACAGTAGGTTTTTCTATGAGAAAAAAATTTAAAACTCGATTATTTGATTACTTTTCTATTCTAAACTGTTTCCATTTTAGACAGATCCTCGACAATAAGTTTTTTATAAAAAAAAATTCTGATTATTCGATTTTTTGATATTTTTTCATTTTTTCTGTTCTCTTACAGATAGCATTCTATTAAATTTTCATTTATTTTTTTATTTTGTTATATTATTTGATCACTTTCTCTTCAATTTTTAGGCGGCACTCAACAATTTAAATTTCCTAAATCTGAAAATCACAACTGCCTCCACCGCCATTTGAACTCGTGACCAACGATATTAGAGTCGGAGGTCTTCCCGCCGAGCTATTTTCGTATTGTACGAGAAGTGAGAATTTGTGCATTTACTTCTCAACAGAGCGCAACTAACACACAAAGAGTTTCAACTGTCCCTCTCTGCAGCCGTTTTGCACTAGTTCAGAGATGGTTCTGAAATGTGTACGGCGGAACTAGCGCTTTAAGAGACTGTCTCTAAATTTTACTGCAGGCTATGTACGCATCCCAAGCATGCAGAGCGGCGACAACACACATAAGTATGTACATACATACTAGTACAAGCCCTGCAGAAAAAAATTATTAACTGGTAAAAAATAACCCACTTGTAGTTAGCTTTTTGCCGGATTCCTATAAAATATATAACATGTTGCTAGCTACATAAAGCTAACTTGAAACTAGTTGAAAAGGAATACAGGAGTAATGCAGACGTAATCGGAAGAATGTTTTCTTTAAACACGTTCGTATTTAAATATCCTGCACTTCACAAATATTTTTTCAAGTTGAGGACAAATAAAAGGAAAATCGAAATTTCATATTATCATTTTGAAGTAACATATGTCTGACGGAGTTCGAATATATAAACCGGTGAACTTCGTCCCGCCCAAAATAAATTTTTTGTATTGAAACATTTTGGTACAACATTTTCACCAACAGTTCACGTTCATGATTTTCAGTGACGCATTTATCTTCTAATATTTCGGTTTGGTGGTTGTCGGAAGGCTTTTTCCATTAATAATAATAGATTGGCGCTTACACATATGTTAGTGTTTGGCCGAGCTTCTCCTCCGATTTGTGGTGTGCGCCTTGATGATGTCACACAAAGCGGAGGGACCTACAGTTTTACGCCGACTCCGAACGGCGATTATATTTTTATGAGAAGCCGTTTTTCATGGCAGAAATACACTCGGAGGTTTGCCATTGCCTGCCGAGGGGCGACCGCTGTTAAGAAAAAAACTTTTTCTATATTTTTTGCGATGTTGCTTTGACCATTACCATCTTAAATAACCTAGCAAAATTGTATATGCATACAAAGATACGTAATAGCTTCAGTACCGTTTGAAAGGCGCCACACCCCCCTTATGAAATAGCCGCAATTTTTTCTAAGAGTATGGCAGTGATTTCTCATATATCCATACCATGTTCAAGTACTCTACCATGAACACTTCCAGAGATATGCAGTGTGAAATATTCGGTTTGCATGGGAGGTGCCACGCCCCTTTTTCCAATAGCCCAAATTTTTCTTCATGACTATGCGATTGATTTTATATGTCTTGTACATACCAAGTTCCAGTACTCTACCATGAACACTTGCAGAGATATAAAGTGTGAAAAATTTGGTTTGTATGGGAGGTGCCACGCCCCCTTCACTTAGCGGTATGAAACATACTTTACACCCTATTATCATACCTACCAAATATACACAAACAATTTCATTCAAATCGGTCAAGCCGTTTCGGATGAGTTCGACCACATACACCGTGACACGATATATTTATATATTAGATTTTTCATACCAAAATACCAAAAGATCTAAAAGAAAAAAATAGAGAAAATTTTTTTAGGATAGGGACACCCTAATCGCCAAATTCCAGTACTCTATGGTGAACACTGCCAGAGGTATGCAGTATGAAAAACTCGGTTTGTATGGTTTGTGCCAAGCCTCCTTTTCCAATAACCACAATTTTTCTCCATGATTGTTTTCATATATCTCCAAACCAGGTTCGAGTACTCTACCATGAACACTTCCAAAGTTAAGCAAAATGAAAAATTCGATTTGTATGGGTGGTGCCCCGCCCCGATACGATACGATAACCATAATTTGTCTCCGTGAGTATGCGATTGCTTTCATATATCTCCATACCATGTTCGAGTCCTCTTCCGTGAACATTTTCCGGGATATGCAGTATGGAAAATTCGGTTTGTGTGGGATGTGCCACGCCCCTTTTCTAATAGCCTCAATTTTTCTTCATGACTATGTGATCGATTTCATATATCTCCATACCAAGTTTCAGTACTCTACCACGAACACTTCCAGAGATATGCAGTATGAAAAATTCGGTTTGTATGGCAGGTGCCACACCCCCTTTTCCAAAAACCATAATTTTTCTCCATGAGTATGCGATTGGTTTGATATATCTCCATACCA
>NW_023459362.1:22252-62181 GCF_013731165.1 Rhagoletis pomonella | reverse complement strand
TTTACATGGAAGTTTATCCCTGGCGAAAAGCAACTCTTCAAAGTTAATATGGCCACTCAGTGATCCTATCAGCTGTTTCGGAGATACATATATGTATAAGTGTAAAAGCCATTAGGGTGACTGACTAAGGGTAAAGAGCGCACCCTATTCTGTAACCTTTCTACAGTGGCTATACTGTTCAGGCGATCGCTCTACGCTGTTGTCTTATTTCAGATATATATTGAGCTCTGCTTCAGATATAAGAAATACAAAAAAATCTTAACGCCAAATTTGTATATTTTCTTGGGCAAAAACGGCTACGAAAAATACATTTTCGTTACTACAATCCATTTGCAGTGTTGCTTGGGGCAACAGCGTTCGTGTAAATTATCACAGGTCCCTTTTTGTGTACCTAGTAATGGTTTCTTAAATATTCTTAAAAGTTCTTTTTGTAAATATTAATTTTGGTTAAATTAAATTTGTTTACCTTTCGTTATATACTTTTCATATGTTGATTGGGTGCCTAGCTTAGCGTAGATATAAAACGAAATATGATACACATGTACATAGCCAATAAAAAAGGTTTATTAATTATACAAGAACAATACCGATATCGATAGCAGTTCTGTACAGTATCCATCAGTAAAGTTAAGTTTTATTATTACAGGTTGGCACTGTAATGATAACAAAAATTGTGTACAGTTCGGTTGCAAAATGTTCGCTAACGTTCGGAAGTGAGCTCCGAAAAGGAACCTCGTCAATAACACAGCCCAACAAAATCCTACCAACTAAATGCGGGACAACAAGTGACAGTTGGTTCTTATATGATTTTTTTCGTGGAATCAGAAACTGGCCTTCAGATTAGAAGGGAGATATAGACGTGGAATGGAATCTTTTGAGTGGTATAAAATGAAAACTCAAAATCTATGCCAGCGTGGTTTCCGAGGAATCCTTTTCAGAGGTAGAAATTTCAGTTGTTTGTGTCTATATTGCCTTTTAAATTTTATAGATAATCATTATTTGTAAGTGAAAAAATAAAACTCAATAATAATCATCGAACAATAACTATTGTCGTTGAGCGACAAAATGAAACTCAATAATAATTATTATTTCTAAGCGAAAAAAAATGAAAATCATAAAATAATGCTTAAATGCTGATTTAAATTATTTTACTCATAATGATTACCGTCCTTGAAATATCATACTTATATTATAAAAGGTGAAAGCTTGTGTCCATCACGGCAAATCCAGTAAAATTAAATTAATAAGTTCAATCAAATATTACAACATAGGTATGAAAAAACAAAGGTTTAAGAGACCGTAATTTCGTAAATATTCCTTAAGAGGTTTGCTACCTGTTTGAGAATAAAATTTTGCACTAAAATAGTTTATGACCGGATTGAAAAATAGGAAAAATTGTATTCTGGATTCACATTGTTAACCACCTTAGTTGTTATTGCCACGTATCGGCTTGTTGCATGACTTTTGAGGTGAGCTATACTAAATGCCGCACACGATTAACTTACCGTGTTAATCAACTATACTATTCTGTTCTAATTTTTCTTAGTTTTTATCTGCACTCGTACTCGTACATAATGCATATGAATACAGAAATCCATTTGTTGGTGAGATAACTATAAAAGCCCTCATTCGAAGTAAAAACAATTCTATTACAACAAACATTAAATGAGAAAGTTTTTTGTTGCTGCGGTTTGGTTCTTAAGAAGAAAATAGGAAAAATAGCTGTGCAGTAAATAAAGCGGAATGAATTTAAAGAAATTGCGGTGGCGAATGTGCGCTCAGCATGTTGAATTATTAAAACCTGGAGAGATGAATTATTTACGAAAAATTAGTGACCTTGTCTTTTCCAATGTCCGTGTGTTCCCTGAGAGTTCTTTTCCACTGATATGTACTCCTATTGCCCTCTTCGCACAAAAACCATAAAAGAAAACGCCATAAAACTCGTATCCACTCGACTGAACTATAATGGTTCGAATACTTCTGCCTGGAAAATACTCTTGATCTTCTTACTCCCAGCGATTCAAAAAAAAAGCGCCTGCTTCAATTCCGCGTTCCATTTCATAACAGTTGAAAGTATCAAATTGCCTGTCCCAGGCGACTCTCAATGGGCGAAGGACACCGAAGCATCCAAACGTTGATGCCGATTTTTCAAAATAAAAATCCTTATGTACGACGAGGGCCCACTTCACCTAAAGGGATACATTACCAAGAAAAACTGCACCTGAAACCAGTTACTGTTCGGTGCGGGTTTTGAGCTGACGAAAAGCTGCGAAAGTGGCCGACGCCTAAGGATTTGTGTATAGCTCCTTTACAGATATTGTTAACGACTTCTTCGCCTGGAATATGCGCATCAAGAACCCTCTTGAAGAAATAAAGATAGCCGTGGCTACCTTCTTATATAGTGCTGAGCTTGCGCTAAGCTATTTAAGGCCCGTATGCAGCTCTAAAGAAAACGGTCAAGAAAAAATTGCCATTATTTCGTGTGGGTGTGTGTGTGTGTGTGTGTGTGTGTGTGTGTGTGTGTGTCCAAGGAATTTTGACATCTGAGACTGTTGCTCACTCACTCTTTCCTCAAGAAATAATAAAACGGGCATACATATATTTCTGTTGCAAACCTGGGTTGCCTTGTGCTCTTTTTTCACAAAAAAAAAATTTAAAAAACCGTAGTAGAAAGCACAGCAAATTTCTTAAGCTTTCGTAGCTTCTTATTCCACGCCATTTTATATGGAGTTTTTGCTTTTCTTGACAGCTGCATGCTGGCCTTTAACAGGCTTTTGCCACTCCGCGACTGCGCTACTCCCCTCTTTAATCTCGCCATCACTGGCGCACAGCGTCACATTTATCAAACTTCGTGCCGATGTACTTAAGCGCTCAGTATTTTATGTTATTTATTTTAGAGCTCCATTCTCACATTTACTTTCATCAATTTAAACCATAAAGCTCATAACTGTCTTACAACTTGTAACTTTCGCCGAAAGAGCTGCGCGTTTGCCTGGTGGATTGGCGCAACTTGCGGCAGTTACAAATTTTCTTATATCTTTTTCGTTTAAGCAACAGAACTTTTTCTCAGTTTCTTGCTTCTTTTACAATAACTTTTAATTTTTATGCTCACATACATAAATACGTACGTAAATACTTATGTACATAGCTTGCCAGTTTCATTTTGCTTTTTACTTAAATGCAATTTTCACGTTCTTTTTCTTGTAAGAATCGCTGAATTGCAGTGCACACGCACACTTACACACTCACACGAAGCGCCGCCGCCAGAAGACACTGTTTTTATTGCAATTGCGACTGAAAGTGTTTTTTGTCACTTTTCGTTTTTATTTTTATTTATTTTTTTTTTTATTGTTGGCTCAGTGTTTGCTGCAATTGCAGTAACCCTGCATTTTGCGTTCGCTTTGTGTAACAAAAGTTTTGCAGTTTTAACAAAAACAAAACCAAAAAAAATAAGGGCATTTTAATCTTACGCAAGCAAAAGTTGAAATAAAGGGAAACATTTTACGAAAAACTATAACTTTTGCTTTTGTTGCTCTTACTTTGGTTTCAAGTTGTTTCCGGTTGTAAGTATGTACCACCCACTTGCATCGTTCATAGTTGGTGTTGTTGCCGCTGCTGTGGGCTCTTTTAATTTGCACTCTTATAGAATTTTATGCTGTTGTATAGTTGTTATTTTCATTTGCTTTCTTTTACCTTTCGTTTCGTGTAATTTATTTTTTTTTTGTCTTGAGCATTAAGTTAATGGAGGTTATTGCTCTAGAAAAGCAACCCTAGAGACGTCTGAAAAATTTTAGGATTCAAAATAGCCGATAAATTTTCTTTAAGGAGCACGCAGCGATTTAAATTCGAAAGCTGCACCACGCATACATTCACATATGAATATTTTGCAATAAAGCCTGCATCTGTTAAATTCATTTATTCTGCCGCCATAAGGTCAAAAAGAATTACAGTTCGGCTCGTTCAATGTGCATACAATTCTGAGAGGGATGTGCCTGGCCGCTATGTCGGTTGTGGCTGATTGCATGGGCACTAGACCACAGGGACCGAGTCGGTCTCACCTCAAAAAGTGGATATTGGGGAAATTTCAACTATATGTGAAAGAAAGCTGGAATCTTCTGATGTTTACCAATACCAAATCGAAACTCTCAACTCTTGCGCGGGTTTTTTATGACATTGTCCCAACGGGATTCATGCTGTGAGATCAAATAATGCACCGGATTCTCTCTATCGCAGTTGTTTGGGTGATAATGATGTATAATCTTAACACTTTCTCTTCAGCTAACCATCTTCTGCGAGGTTGAGGTCTAATCGCTTAGGATGACACTTATTTAATCGTAACTGACGTCTCCCCTTTCATACGGAAGTTCTGAAGCCCCGTGTTGAGCCCCGTTATCTAGGGCTTGATAAAAGCCAGAGTGTAATTCCAAAAGCAGATGTTTAATAGAGAGCGCTTAATGAAGCCTTCCTTTTCGAGTTCATATTCGGTTCAAGAGACAAGATTTTGAGTATGCAGTTTTGTTTCCCATTCAAGTTCAGTACAATACAAGGTGCAAGTTTTTAAGTACCAAAGTAAGACAAAGGTGTGCATTTTCTTCCATACAAAGTATTTTTTATATGAAAGAAAATGAGCAAGACTTTCAAAAAAAAAAAATTGCCACAAATCAAAGGTAAGTTTACAAACTACATACTCAAAATCTTTCTTAGAAATTTTTACGAAAGTTTGTAAATTTTTTTTTTTAATATTGCACAGAGTGGATATCAAATTGTATTTTTGTAAAAACATATAACTAAAATTATATAACAATAACTAATTTCTAACCATTAAATGATTTTTACCTTTCTGTCGATTTCCAAATAAAATTCAAAAAATTAAAGTAATTTTTCGCTTAAAAGTGCTAGATTTTTTTCTACAAAAGAAGGGTTTGTACTCAAATCGAAATAATTTTGCGAAGAAATTTTGCAGTGTGGGTGTTTAAAAGGAATTGCGCAGCTTATTTGACGTCTATGTGGCTGGAAAACAGTAAATTAAAATAAAAAATTGTTTATGTAATAGCACCGCTTTGTATTTCTTCACTTACTAAGCTGCTGGCATGTGGCCGATCCTATAATTATGGCTACGCCCAATTGTAATGGAGGGGATGCGACCAAATTTACAATAAAGACTACAGCTGCTGGCACTGATGACGCTGTATGTAATTCAAATCACTCATTTCCATAGCAAAGGCAAACCCTAAAATGAGTAGAATTCTACAGTTCAACATATGTACATATGTACGGCATATCTAAAACATGTATACTTTTCCCATTGAAATAACTTAAATAGACTGTAGAAGCGCTGATGTGTAGGTGTCTAAAGCAACTTACGAAAAGGTACAACGGCGCATGCGCGCACGCATTTCCAGTCGTTTGTCAGTCAGTCGCCATGTGCTAGCATGTGCCAAGTGAAAAGATCAACAAACATAGCAGATACTTAAATACATATATGCATGTCTATACGACGTGTATTAGAGTGGATCACCAAAAAAAATTTTTTTTTTTTTCAATTGAATTATAAAGTGTATGTGATATATTAAGACTTCCGCTTCCGCCAAAATATATCGGTAAAACATAAAGAGTTAAGTGAGCTGGACCGATTGAAAACATATATATATGTACTTCCAAAAATGTCATTATTTTGATTCTATGGTTGAAATTTGTATACAAACCTTTTAAGGGCATGTATACTTTATCATATCAGCTTTTTTTTTGGAAAACATATTTGTCAAAACTAATTTTATTTATTAAAAATCTAGATTTTTCAGGTATTTTCAAATAGGTCCAGCTCACGTAAATGTTCATATTTTTCCGCAATATTTTGGCGAAAGTCTTAAAATATAATAAATTGTATACTTTAATGAAAAAACAGTATGGAATTTTTTACGGTGAGTGATGCACCCCAATGTATGTACATATATACTTAGTGCATACAAATGTACTTTAAACATAAATGTCTGCAATGTTTCGTGTGAAAAGTACCGCACCCAAAAATAACGTGATATGATAATTTGGAGTTATTTTCGGCAGTGGGATGAGTTGAATTGTATTTTTGTTTTCACTCACCAACAGGAGGGAAGTCCTTGCCATCGTAGCTATGCTAATGTGATTGTTTACACATGCATGTACATATGTATGTATGTATGTTTTTATATACATATGTATGTACCTACATGTTTTACATATCTATAAATAAAAGTAACATAATCTATTTGCGCATTTATGCATTTATGTAAATTAGGGTGGTCAAAAAACGCATGTTCAAAAAGTACAGTCGGAATTTTAGTTGTCTCTCCCCCTAGCACTGTTCTATATCGAAAATATATAACTCGTTTTTTTTCAAGTCGACAAATTTCTATCGCTCAAGCGCTCAAAGTTTCTCATTAATTTATGTTATATGGAAAAACTATTTTTTTTTTTTGTCGAAATGATACCGAATCAATATTTTTTCAATAGGAAAACTCTTCAGCAGACTTCAACTATTATTATTAATATAAACAACCTTTATGGGTCACTCCATGCATTTTTTTGGGTTCTCGGAGATCTTTATAAAATAGTTAATATCAGAAAATAGTGAAACAAACAACTGGGTACTATTCCTTGAAGTCTTCCATACAAAACACCACTAAATATTTTTTGATTTCCAAAAAAAACAACAAGCGTATATTTTTTCGATATAGAAAAAATCCTAGGTGGTGAGAGCATCAAATTCCGACTTTGCATTCTTTGGACTACCATAATGTACATATACATTCGCACGCACCTTAATGAATGTTTAACATTGATGTATATCTCAAAAAGTGCCCTTTGTATTAAAGGGATGCTCAGCAAGCACAACTTCCGTTCGATGCTCAAACCCACGAATTTTTTCATTTGTTTGTGTATATTACTACATATATATTATTTGAGTATATAAATTCATATAGATGTACATATTTACTTGTTTATGGGCTTGCCGTATAATTTTATCTAGCATTGGACCCGCTGTTGCAAGGTCACAAAACGAAGGCACTAATTTCCAATGAGTAATCAAGTACAGCAACCAGCTCTGTCCACATTGTACGTGCATATGTATGTATTTACATAGATAAAAGTTTGGTCTGCAATTGATGGCAGGCAGCATTGTTTGGCTCATTTTTTTATTAATTTTTGTTTTTGCGTTTTCAATTTGCGGTTACGAATTCGGTCAAGCATATCCCTTGAAAAACCAGAGTGAAATGGACTCTCAAAATGTTGCACCTGCCACTTTTGCGCTTTGTTTGTATTTGTATGGTGTACTGCCGGTGTACTCATGCCAAATCGAAGTTGTCATATGCTGTGATGAGTGAGAGTACAGCAGTTGTAATACAGCTGGTGTGGTATTTGTAATATGAGCACAAACGAATATTTTTAACTTTGGGCAACGTTCGGTTTATTCAAAAAACAAAAACATCCTGTATGCGCTAAGGGTATTCTATGGCTATTGTTACTAGATGATTGCCGTTGTTATGCGTTTTCTTTTTTTTGACAGCTGCTGCTTTCTGAATTGTATCTTAGCAATTACTGTGGTCGACAAGAGTGAATACTATTTGAAAGTGTGGTTTATTCGACCATTCAAAACAATATCTGTGTATGTAAGTATGTAGGTACATAGAGCAGTGTCCTTTGTTAGTATTTAAGTAGGTACATATGTCTCTGCAATGAATAGTTTAACTGGCCAACAAACATTCTACTAGTTAAATACCTACAACTAGTTGCGAAGGCTAACTGGTCCATTAACTGGTATGAGTTGGTGCGCTGTCTAGCCTGTAACCGGTGTAGCTCCTAGACGACTTCAGAAAATTACAGTTACCATGTCTTAGTTTATTTTAAATATTCACAATGTTTTTCGAGAAAAAATTTTTTTCCAAGCTTTAGCCAAGACCATTCAAATCAAAGTTTCAAACTGTATACAAAATTTAGGAAAATTCGACAAACTTTTATCTAAATTTCAAAATTTGAATCTTTGGCACAGTTAGCATGAAATTTTTCAGCCAATTAAATTTTAGCCTCTAATGAAGTATAAGTTTCAGGCGGCTAATAAATCGCGTTGATTTTTACAAATTCTTTTTTTTTTCTTGCTGACAGATTTTTGCACTTTTTCCATATAAGCATGAATTTCTTATGAAATATAATGCGAAAACCCATTCGCAAAGAAATTTCAAAAAACCAACGTCGATTTTTTATAAATTACATGGAAATCGCAAAACGCAAAAGCGGTCACAAAAAAACAACATTTGAAAGAAATTAATTTTTTTTTTAGTTCAAGTGCACGTAAATGCAAGGTGATTGACCCGGTTACGGCATACAACCCAGACTGCTCCTTTTCACCAGCATGAGGAAAGGTTAAATCTGTCTTTCAAGCTGAGGTTCATACCATTGAACTATGTCTGAGGCAGTGGGGCACCCAAAAACACATATGTACATATATGTATATTAGAATGGTTCGAAAAAAAATTTTTTTAAATCCATAAACGCTACCTCAAATCAAGAGAGAAACGTTTTTATTTTGAAAAAAAAAGTTTTTTTTTAGAAGTAGCGCTAGTCGGGTTTTTATAAAAACGCTGGTGCTCTAATTTTTTTTTTTTTTCATTTCATGTTAAAATGCAGCTAAAAATGATGCTTTTACATTTAATTACTCTGGTATTATTGGGGAGCATTCCATTAATTACATACCCGTCTTGGGCAGTTACTACTAAAATTAAAACGTCAATACTGAACGTTCTAAGCATTGTTATGGGTTGGAGCTTTTTACCGGGGGATTTCAGGGGTTGCTTATTAGGAATATGAAGTCAGTTTTTCAAAATTTAAAACGGCCATAAATTTTTAGTTTAATGATGGAATTTGTTCCAAGCTCGGCACTCGAGAGGTTTTCAGGTCGCTGACTACGAATCTGAAGTCAATTTTCAAATTAAAAATGGCGGATCCAATATGGCTGTCAAATTATTAAAAAAGTACTACAAAACAAAATGTTGATACTGAACGTTTTAAATATTGTCATGGGTCGAAACTCGTTAGTAGTGGATTTTTATAAACAACCGACTAGCGCGACCTCCAACAAAAAATTTTTTATTAAACGTAATTTTTTATCACAAATAACAATATTTTTTATGGAGAGTTTATAAATTTTCGAAAAGAGTATTTTTTTTTTACCACTCTAATATACCTAGATAAATTCCGAAGCAAAGCTGCGCTCCTCGCTCTTAAAGCGTCCGAGATCACCCCAAAGTTGGTGTGGGACTGTCTTCAGCTTTTAATACTTCTCGCCTCCAAGAAACAGGTATAACTCATATAGCTAACGGGTTACAGTGGAGTCGTGGGCAATGAAGTGACAGATAGTGTCGCCAGAAACGGAGCTGCACAGGGATTCAAAGGCCCCGAGCCCTTTACCGGTCTGCGATGGAGCTCCGTTTGTTGGATGAAGAACGAAGCCCCACATTACTAAACAAATACGGAAGGTAACAGGCAGGCCAAGTCATTCATTCCGGAGATATATCAGCAAAAAGAACTCTTTCACCTCAGTAAGAAACATTACAAGCTTTCTTACTGGCCATTGTAGGGATTGTTAACTCTCACCACTGTAGGTTGTGCAACGAAGAACAAGAAACAGTAGAGCAAATTATGTGCCACTGTGATGCCTTCACCCGGAAAAGACTTCGCTTCCTGGGATAACCGCACCTCGAGAAGTTTCTTAGCAATACGTAGATAAAAGAAGACCTGTAGTTGAATAGTGATTTGTTAAAATAGATCTCGTCTAAATCTTATCGAATCTAATTGAATCGGTTTTTTTTTCAAACCGATTTTCACGATTTTTCTTTTGGTATCTATGGGCAGTTCTTTTTTGAAATCTTGATTTTTCGAATATCGAAGAAACCGGATTTTTTTAACGAGCAAATCTGTTTTTTTTCCATTTCATATATGTAAATCTCGCCCTCTCAATAAAAGTTATGAGTTCTTCGAAGTTTTCAAGGCTTTTTCCAGTTTAAAGGTAATCCCTAAATTGTTTCCAAATTATATATTAGGTTATTTGGGTATTAACAGTGTAGCATATTTGATTCCAAGAAAGGTTTGGCGCTTAAACTTTTCAGCGTGTTTGTCCGAGCTCTACCTCCAATTCGTGTTCTGCTTCTTTATGTTGTGACAAAAATGGAAAGATCTACACTTTTACTGCACCTCCAAAGAAGCTTTTTGTAAAAGAAGTACACTCTGAGGTTGGCAATTGTCTGCCGACGAGCGACCGTTATTGGAAAAAAATTTTCTTGAAGTTGCTGGTACCAAAAATTGCCCAAAAGTGGCAGTAGGCACATCTAAGCACTCGGCTACGGCGGCAACATTACCTCTCGAATCCGAGAAAGTGGGAAAAAATGCAATACTTTTGTTTTACTTTTGTTCTAAAAAAGCTTTGAACTTATTTTGCTTCGCCCTTTTCGAAATAAAAGCTATCTTTACTGTTAATTGTTTTATCGTCATTTTTGGTCATGACTAACATAAGCAGTTTCACTGCATGAAAACTGTGTAAAATAAAACCGTATTTTTTTCAAAACTGGTTTCGAGTTATGCGAAAAATTGCGAAGAATCGCATACCCTAGTACGTAAGTTTTCTTATTTCGTTAATATCTTCTTTAACTCTTCTATATGTATATATATATGTATAGCTTCATGGCTCTTCATTCACCACTTCATATTTAATGTGTTTGTATGTACACATTTGTATGCATGTGTGTACGAAAGCACCTGATTTTAAAAGCATAATAAAAATGTGCGGAAGTGCTGTATATGAAATGTAAAAAAATGCACTGCAGCTTACCCGCAGCGCTAACTTGCCATAAAACGTTTACGAACGCGCCTTTTTTAGTCTTTAAAGAGCATTGCAGGCGATCTCCACACCACCACAACGCCAGCCCTCGCCCCAGGAGCTGACTCAAGCCAGCAGCTTTTCTTAATTCATTCTTTCACTTTCAATGCACATGAGTGCACTTTTCCGCTGCAGCGCCACCCCACCTAGAACACTATAATGCCTTCTTGCACAAATCTAGCAAACCTTTTCCCCGCCTGCTCGCTCTACCCTGCCTGTGTTCTTCTACTCGCGCGTAGTGCCACACACTATGCAAGCACTACAACCTTCTGAGTGTTCGGCGAGTGTATGGTTTACTTGTTTTTGCAGCAGCATAAAAAAGGCATTAGCATTTTAGGAATCGCTTTTTATATATTTTTCAGGTTTCAGGTACTCGACTCGTTCAACCAGTTTCTGCCATATTCAGATTTTTCTATCACCATTTTTGCTTGCTTTGCGTGTTTTCGTGTGCGTTTGCTGATGTTTTCGCCGCAAGCATTTTTTTCTTAAAACACACACACACACACACACAGAAAGAGTGCAGTAAAATAAAAGAGAAGCTGCCACGGCGGCAGCAGCGCCTACAATTTCAAAACCACTATAATTTTATATTAGAAATGCTGCTGCTGCTGCTGCTGCTGCTTCCGCCCAGTTTAATGTTCTCGTTATGGCTGTATCACCCGCCACTTTTAATGCGGCAATAGCCAGGCGGCAGGCAGCCAACTGCAACCAGAAACCGAAAACCGAAACCGTCCAACTGCAACTGCCACCGCTGCTGCTAGCGCTGCTATTCCTATTGCTTTATAACTATTATTATTGCGTGCCTGTTATGCGCTACGTTGTTGTTGCTTTTGCTGCCAATGCTGCTGGGCACACACATCACGCGTTGCATTTGGCACGCTTTGAAGCAGAACAATGCGCAAAGAACTCAACTCAACCCAACTCAAAGCAAGTGCAACAACAGTGAGCAGCTTACAGGAAGTGCTAGGATGCAAACGCGCCAAAAGAGAGTGTGTGTGTGCAAGTACACCTCAGAAAATGATTCGCATAGCAGGTGCTACGTCAACAATAATTTTTGAGGGTAACAGCATTGTAAGCACGCGCACAGATAGCTACCAACGCTTCGAGGCAACAGCTTGGACTGTTTTCAGTTGACTTTGTTGCAGCTCCTCTGCCTGCCAATGGCCTTTTACAAAAGCATTTGAAAGAGCGCATTCGTTTTGCCTTTGAGTTGAATAGTTGAGTTGACAAGGAAGTCACTGGAAGTGACTGGGAGATTAACTATTTTTAGCTGCCTAATTGGAATTTTCACCTTCCATAGAAAATATTTAGAAATATATGTAAATGCTTTAAAAGCAATACACATTTTTGAAAAAGTAAAATTCATAAATCTATTAGGAACAAATATATTCAACAATTTGTATTGAGCTCGAGGCCGTTTTTTAAATGAAAATTTATTGTGGAAAAGCAACAATAATTTGAAAAAATGGTATTAGGAACAAAGCAAAACTGGGGCTTGTATTGTCGATTGAAAAAAAACTAGTAGAGGATAGACTTGTGAAATTGGTGCTGCGTTATTGTAAGAACAATACTGGGATTGACTCAACGAAGCAGAGTAATAGCAAAAAAAAAAATCAAACGTAATGCAGAGTATAAATCATTGCATAAAGACTTGTTGAAATGGGTTTAAACAGAACGCATGCCTTTAACGTATGTAAGTAGTTTCAGTATTTAAATTTCTATTTATATTACAATACATAACAAGTAATTTAAAACCGACTTTAATTCTCAATTTTTTAATACACTGTTATTTTCTGCATGTCCGTGAGAAACGTAATTTGTTTTTTTTTTTTTAGAATAACTAACGGTTCATTTGACAGCTTTCAACTCACAAAGTGTAAATTTGATAAAAATTCATAATCATAATAAAAACCTATTCAGTGACATTTTTAAAAAGATTGTCTGTAGAAAAATTCACAGTCCATTTGACAGCTTTCAGCGTCAAGAATTTAATTTGACATAAAATTCGTGATTAGCAGATCATATTTTCTAATTTTAGAGAAATTGGTAGTTGATTTGACAGCTGTCAAGTGTCAAACTATTGTTGTTTTATTATAATCGTAGCAGCCCTTCAAATTTTTTCGCGTAAAACATGGCTTCTCCGACCACTGGTTGGCCGAATAAACCACTCACATTTTTCCTAAGCACTCAGGCAATATTGCCCGTCATACTTAAAACCAAGAGAAAATATTTAAAGAATATCGCGGGTCTCTTGACTTGTACCTTGGATAATGTTTCGTTTTATAACGTTTTGAAAAGCGCTGTTCTGGTAAATTTTACAACATAATTTATGTCGTTTTTGGGATCCTAAAGGTGGCTGAACAAAAACGCTGCTTTAAACGATTTTTAAACAACAACGAACTGTAAGGAAATCGTCGGAAATTCAAGCCGAAGGCAAGCAAGGAAACGTTGCCTATATTGATGTCGCTGCATCTTCGCCCCTTTATTGTAAATAGGTATTCAAACGTTATGGCCAAAAAATGCCAAAAACATATAAATACAGAAATCAATAATTATTTGCATATATACGCAATATCATCGATCAACTAATGCTTGCAATTATGATTTTAATTGCCCGTATTTCATTTAACAACAACCAAATTATTTCCATAATCTACCCACAAATGTTGATCGTGTACCATATTTATGAATCTGATTTTTAATGAACACACGAAATGTGTTTTCTTTTGTTGACTCTTTCCGTAGCTGCGCAAACGCAAATGCAGCAAATATATGTACATATTTAAATTTTAACAGAAAGCTAATAAAACACACCTAAAATAGCAAATTAATGAAACTCACAAAAGCTTGAAAAATTGCGCTCGTAAATCTCCGAAACTATAAAGCAAACAAAATAAAAAACAAGTAAGAGCAGCGCTGTCTTCGGCTATGCAAATCTGCAAATTTTACTTTGACAGATTACTGCTTTTGAATACATCTGCATACATCGATAGAGGAGTTACATACTTATATAAAAAATCGCATCTAAACAATCAGAGGTATGGAAGATATACTTTATATGGCACCAATCTAAGTGATTTTCACTGCTATGTGATCGGTATGTAAACCGGTAACACAATTTATTGGGTTTAGTTTCCTACATAAAGGAGATATATGGCAAAAACTGGTATCTGAACAATCAGTGCTATAGGAGATAAAGCTTATACAGCATAGATTTTGATGATTTTCTCAGTAGACTTTGTATTATTATTTATAAAATATCTTACGAAATTTATCGGTTTTAGCTGTTCAAATAAAGGAGTTTTACCGTAAAATCCCATATCTGAACAATCAGATGTATGGAAGATATATGTTGTAGTAATCCGTTGTTATATTCACTGTAAGTATTCTGTAAATAATGAGTGAAAGTGGTGCGAAATTTCATGTTCCTAGCTGCATAAATGGAGGAGTTATGATAAAAGACCTCGTATCTGAACAATCAGTTGTATGGGGTCTGCAGGTTATAGTGACCCGATCTTTGTTATTTTCACTGTAAGTCTTCTGTTGATAATGAGTGAAAACAGCGCGAAATTTCATGGTCCTAGCTACATAAATGGATGAATTATAACGAAAAATCTCATATCTGAACAATCAGTTGTATGGGAGCTATAGGTTATAGTTACCCGATCTTTTTAATTTTCACTGTAAGTTTTCTGTTGATAATTATTGAAAACAGTGCGGAATTTCATGTTCCTAGCGATATAAATGGAGGAGTTATAACGAAAAATTTTATATCTGAACAATCAGTTGTATGGGAGCTATATGTTATAGTGGTCCGATTCTTCCGGTTCCGACAAATGATTAATACATTATAAAAATACACCCACATACCAAATTTGATACGGATATCTCGAAAACTGAGAGACTAGATTGCATACAAACAGACAGACAGACGGACAGACGGACATGGTTAAATCAACTCAGCTCGACGTTCTGATCATATAAGTATACATTTTAATTGGTCTATCTCTTTTTGTTCTGGTACTTACAAACATCGGACCAAAGTTATAATACCATTTCATGCTCATGAAAGGTATAAAAAATGCTTTAAACAATCCAGTCGCCCACGGGTTTTGATATATCGTTGTTGATATATGCTTATTTTGTTTCAGTTCTTGTTTAAGAAAAAATGCTTACAACAAAAATCACAAAAATTATAGCGCTTCTTTGGAGATCACCGCGTTTTAGTTAACAGTTCTCATTTTGGAGCGAATTTCAAATCTAATTCTAATGGTCTGCTTATGGCAACTTAACGTAACTTATAGGCTCTCACTTAAAAATTCCCTTTAATGGATGTTGCTCAACTTAACGTAACTTCCCAGTGGGAAAATGTAATGTATAGTAATCGAAAAAATAATTAGTAAAACAACCCTTTTCACATTCGAAAATTTATTTTTTCCCCAGGGCGATGTCCTAAGATAAGTGGGGCATTCAATTTTGCATTACCTAGTATCGAGAAATGAATGTGTTTAATGAAATTTTTCGAACTTTTTGAATACGTTAGAATGCTGATTACATAGTTAGCGGTAATGTAATCAAGATAATAATAATAATAATAATAGATTGGCGCTTACACATATGTTAGTGTTTGGCCAAGCTTCTCCTCCGATTTGTGGCGTGCGCCTTGATGTTGTCACACAAAGCGGAGGGACCTACAGTTTTACGCCGACTCCGAACGGCGATTGTATTTTTATGAGAAGCTGTTTTTCATGGCAGAAATACACTCGGAGGTTTGCCATTGCCTGCCGAGGGACGACCGCTGTTAAGAAAAAACCTTTCTATATTTTTGCGATGTTGCTTTGACCAGGGTTTGAACCCAGGCATTGTGGAGTGGAAGCGCGCACTGCTTACCACTACACCACAGCGGCCGACAAGAACTCATAAGAAATACATTACATTATTAATAACGCATGTAATGCATTACTACTTTTCCGACTGGGTTAATTCCAGGTCGAAATCTGTTTCATTTGGATTTTCTGTTTCATTTTGATTTTCAGCTGGAACCGCTTTTTAATTACGTTACCAATAAATTTCCGCAATAGGCCATCACGCAGATACTTTTTTATAGTGTTTGACTGTTTTTTCTTTATTAATTTTTATTTCGATAGTTTTGACCAAAAAATGCTAAGAGTTGAAATGGCAAGAAATTTGTTTGTGTTTAATGTTATACAATTTGCATACACGCTATGATGTGGGAAGCGAAGTTTCTAAACTACAGCAAATGATATTTTACGCGTGCTTCACTTTGTTAATGGAATTACTATGGAACATAGACACAAAATTAGATGTAGTGCCAAAAGTCTTCGTAAGTTCTGACGCTTTCTCCAACTAAATTTTCGTCATTTTCTGCAAGTACGATACTTCATTCTTTTCACTCAATAGTGTCGCTGGAAAAGTAGAATATTATGTTAAGTACTAGTTTAACAGCTACATGCTGAGTTTTTTTATTCATCTCAAGCGGCTGCGAATCCGGCCTTGCTCTTTTTTTTCCAAGCGTCTGCCAACCCTGCTCCAGATCATATTACATTAATTTTTTTTTTTGTTTTGTATTTTTCGCTATTCATCAAGGCACGCAACCGTGGCGTTAGCAATGTGTATCATCAAGTTCATGCTTGTATGTATCTCAAAAAATGCATAAAAGCTTGACAAACTTGACAACACTTGCACTTCAATATTAATGCAACGATGCACACTTATACCACACGTAATAGAGGGGTAATAAATGCCTGCAAACGGGTAAATGGTATCAATCTGGGTAGCCCAGTAAACCATATTTTTTGGGTGAAAATTTTGAAATTTTTAATTTCTGAATATATTTTAAGAAAGATTGATTTTTCGTGGTGGTTGTGGACTTTTTCTTTGTCGTAAGTGAAATATTTCATTGGAGTACTAACTATTTCATGTTGAAATTCTGACAATGAAAATTACTATACTTAATGGGCTATAAAACCGCATACCTAAAATTTATCTAAAAAATTTTACAAAAAGTATAAAATTTTTGGGTGTAATTGTTAAAGTTTGTTGAATTTTTCTAATTTTTGTACAAAGTATGAAGTGTGGATTTAATAAACATTAAATACAGAAAAGAATAATAGCCAAATCTGGTTAAAATTAATCTTAACTTATTCAGCTGGTAAAAGTATTTGTAATTTTTGTCTTTTCCTTTTTGAAAACTTTGTGTAAAAAACGCATGGCTTTTGCTTACTGGGAAAATTCTATTTACCCATATGATCTGTCATGCGCTCTCATCCGATATACGATTAAAAAAGAGCTTAAGTATTTAAATATAAGTATATGTATGTATGCCTGTATGCGTGAATGTTTATGTACATTAGGGTGACTCTTATTTCAAAAAGGGCTCGAATGGATCCTCGGTCTCACTCCCTATGTGTGAATAGCTGAAAAACAAAGAGACAAGAATACAAAGTTTCCCATGTATTTTACATATTTTTCTTAAAAATTTTATAGAATCCTTGAAAAACAATATTTTTCAATCGGCAAACTCTTTTTCTCTTCAGTAGACTTCCAGAAAAAATAAACAATTTTTTATTTAAAAGTTTATTAATATTAACAATTTTTTATGGTTCCCCGAAAACTCCTAAAAAATGCAATGGGGGAACCCATAAAAAATCGTTAATACTAAACAAATTTTAAATAACCAATTGGGTAGTATTATTTGAATTCTCATGAAGAGAAGCAGAGTTTGCCGGTTGAAAAATATTGCTTTTCAAGGATTCTATACAATTTCTACGAAAAATATGTAAAATACATGGGAAACTTTGAGCGCTTTGAGCCACCTCTAAATCTTTGTCGATTGACCCAAAACTTTGTATAGTTTAGTCTTTAGACTATTCGAACATTTCTAGGAGGTGTGAACGAGAATCCAAACACTTTTATTTTTCTCCATATAACTACGGGGCCATCCTAATGTACATACATACATAAGTATCAGCGACAAGTGCCGTTCGAATGTTTTTACTGTTTCAGTTTTATTTCACTTTATACTTCAGCTGTACAACACAATTGCACTTCCTACTTCCCGTTTCCCTTCCTCGGCTAATGATTGATATAATGCAGTCGCGTAGAGTTAATGCATTGAACAATTTTTTGGTCACATTTTCACAACTTTGTTTACATCGATATTAGTATTCCTTTTGTATATGAATAGTACAGGAAACCAAAAAAATAAGGGATCTCAAAAAAACTTGCTGCTGCACAATTTTTTTATTTTTCGTTCTTGATCCTGACTGTGCAAATTTTCAAATCAAATGTTGATTGCTCATGTTGACTCCCTCATCCAGCTCCTAATTTTCTTTTTCTAACGGAAAAAATTGCTCGCAGCTCGTAATATTTATTTTCTATTTTTTATCTTAGCTCCGTTTTTTCGTATACAGTGAAACCTCTCCTAACGGACACCTCTATTAGACGGACACCTCCCTTGGGCGGACATTTTTCCCTATACCAAGTTTTAAGTATAAATTTCGGAACAAATTACTCTCTCTTAAGCGGACACTCTCTTGGCCGGACGCGGACAGTTATTTTGCATAAAATTGACACAAAAACTCTATTGGGCGGACGCGAACCTCTTATCAACGGACATTCAGATATCTTTTCATAACAAATCAAACAAAAACCTCCGTTGAGCGGACGTGAACTCCTCATAGGCGGACTACTAAATGGAAAAGGGGGACTTCCCGCACAAAATGTGATTGTTATGCACACATTTAGTTTGGTTTGCGCAGTGGTTTAGGTTCGTTATTTAAATTGTCAGAAACCCTTAATAATAATAATAGATTGGCGCTTACACATATGTTAGTGTTTGGCCGAGCTTCTCCTCCGATTTGTGGCGTGCGCCTTAATGTTGTCACGCAAAGCGGAGGGACCTACAGTTTTACGCCGACTCCGAACGGCGATTGTATTTTTATGAGAAGCTGTTTTTCATGGCAGAAATACACTCGGAGGTTTGCCATTGCCTGCCGAGGGACGACCGCTGTTAAGAAAAAACTTTTTTTCTATTTTTTTGCGATGTTACTTTGACCAGGGTTTGAACCCAGGCGTTGCGGAGTGGAAGCGCGCACTGCTTACCACTACACCACAGCGTCAGAAACCCTTGGAGACTGATAAAAACATGAAAACTATTGATGAAAAGGTACTGACACTGAAAAAAATTAAAAAATAAAACTTACGTCAATCGACAATTTCCCAGTTTTTTATGTAATGAATCTATGATTTTATGTAGTTTATGGACTAAAATGTAATATTTATTTTTATTTTGTTATTACTGAATATGTACTTACGCACATAAATGAAATGTGCACTTTTGAAAAAATACATGCACATTTTTGTTTGAACGATGTCATATCAATATCTTTTGTTCAAATAAGAAATAGTGACTATTCAATTAATTAAAACATTAAAAAGTTCTAAAATAGGCTTCCCCTCCATTAAGCGGACACCTCTCTTAGACGGACAAAAAATGACTGACGGTGAGTGTCCGCCCAAGGGAGGTTTCACTGTATCCCACTTTTTTTTTTTTTTTGCTACATAAGTATGAATATTTTTTTCCTATACATATTACTTGTTTAACTTTTTGAGCTACTTCAATTTATTTTTTTAATCGCTGTTTGTCCATAAATCATGCACACAAAGCGCTGAAATGCAATTGTTACGCTCGTTGCAACTACTCGTATGATTTATGGTCGATTGGCTTTGTAGTCGGCGCTTTCGATGCGGCGATATTTCCTATAACTGCAGCCAAGTCAACTAGAACATTTTTACTACATACACTTCCACATTTTTTGTTCATATTTCAATATTTTACACATTTTTATGCATAAAATAAAATGTCCAGTATTTGCAGCATTTGCTAGTTTACAAAAAAAAAATTGCAAGGAAGGCAGAATGAAAAGCGAGAAAAGGCGTAAAAGTATTGCAAATGTTTGTTTGCGGAAATCCGACTCCGCTTTTCTTCACCACTGCAACAATTTGCAATTTTTCGCGCCATTTCCTTGCAACTGTGCAAGTCACACAGAAATACATAAGTTTCATAGAGACAGCCCGCAGCATGGCAAATCCTTCTGCAATAAGCAACTGATACATGGCTGCATATCTCCAGTGCTGGTTTATGTGCTGGCATACGAAACTCCTTTGTTTGATGCTCACCTTGCTGAGGAGCCCTTCACAAAACACCGCCTTCTCATCCCGTAGCTGTATGTAATACTCACGTACGATGTAGATCTCTAAAAGCTTTAGCACTTTCAACGCTGCCCCCCTCTTTTATTTTCCGTGCAGTTTTCCTTTTCTTTGTCACATGATACGCTTGTTTGTGTCTTAATTTTTTTTTTAGCTCGCTTCTGCATCGAGTTTTTCCTGTTTCTCTGTTCGCATGCTGTGAGTTTCCACTCAAGATTCGCTTTGTGTCCCCCATCTATCAGATATCGAGATATTTAGCAAGAATTTTTTTTCTCTTTTCTGATTTGCTTTTGCATTTATCTTTGCTGGCAGTTTGAATGTCTATTTATCGAAAGTTGATACCCATGAGTGGAGTCTGAGTGGTTAGCGTCTGTACTTGGAGCACATGAGGTAGATACATTCATACATTCATACATACCTACCTAGTTGGAAGGCAATGCTTGGATGTTATGCTTAGTATATATGTAAATACATATGTATGTGTATCTGTATATACCCTGCAGATAAAAATTAACAATTGATAAAAAATAACCTACTTGTAGTTAGCTTTTTTGCGGGACTTCTATAAAATATAAAAAAAAAACACAAAAAGCTAACTTGAAACAAGAGGACAAGTAATGCAGGAGTAAAGCTCGAAATTGTTTTCTTTAAACGCGTTTCCGTTTAAATATCCTGCAAATCGCAAATACTTTTTCGAATTGAGGATAAATAAAAGGAAGATTGAAATTTCATATTATCATTTTGAATTTATGTCCGACGGAGTTCGAATATGAGACCACCTACAGTTCTGCTGTATGTAAAAAAATATGAAATGTGATAAAATAAATAAAGTAAACAAATAAAAAAACAAAAAAAATGAAAAATAATTTGTTTTTCCTATTGCTATTTTATGCCCAAAAGTAGTTAGTTAGAAGTTAGTTACATCAAATGCAGAGGTAACCACCCTTGACTATTTCGCGGCCATCGCCATAGAAATATAGATAGCTATAGTAATGCATTACATGCGTTATAAATAATATAATGTAATTCTTATGAGTTCTCGATTATATTACTGCTAACTATGTAATCAGCATTCTAATGTATTCAAAGAGTTCCAAAAATTTCATATTAAAACACATTCATTTCTCGATACTAGGTAATGCAAAATTGAATGCCCCACTTATCTTAGGACATCGCCCTGGGGAAAAAAATGAATTTTCGAATGTGAAGAGGGTTGTTTTACTTATTATTTTTTCGATTACTATACATTACATTTTACCACTGGGTAGCTCCTTCCTAATCAACTTATAGTTAGCTTATAGTTAGATACATTTCCCGCAGGGTAGACATATACATATACATACCTATAAGCTGAATATGTGAACAGCGCTTGATTTGAGACAATCAGCAGCAGAGCAGTAAAGACAGGTGAGCTTTAGCGGTAAAACAATGCTTCCAAGACTGGTAAAACTAGCGTAAACGTTTTTTCGATAAGGTATTAGTGAATAATGAGGTGACCAGCAGCAGACGTGAACTCGATGAAGAAGTCTGATGAGGCATGCGGTGATATCCGAAATAGCAGCTATAACTTCTACCATTTATAAACTATGGTCACAAGCTCAATAAAATTACTAAAACCAAATGCAAAAGAAAAATAACCCAGATTTTTTACCTTATATTTATTTACACCATCAAGAATGCACTTATTTTCAAATAAAAATTTTACAAAAAATTTATAATCAGGACTCGAAAAAGTGCGCAATACGCTTCAAAATGAAATGACAGAAAATAATTTTTCTGATCACCACAAAAAGTATATACATACATACATACAAACTACAAATTTATTATGAAACGCAAGACCTCGTGCAGGTAATCTTGTAGCGGCATTTTGGCAGCTACACTACGTTGAGCGAAAATTCCATGTGTTCAGAAGTGTGCGCATTTGTGTGTACGTATGTAGAAGGGTGGGCCTTAAAATATCAAAATTATGGGACACCCATTTATTTTTTTCTATGCACAAAATAAAGCCAGCCACGAAAATTACAAAATTAAAAAAAAAAATTGCTACCAGGATTAGACGAATTTAAATTTTTTTTAAATTTCGACTTTCACCGGCTATAGTACAGCGATTTTATGAATTTATGTGAATAAGTTTCAATAGTATGTTAATTCTATCAGATTTCAAGTAAAATTTTTTTTAATTTCTGCGATATTTTTTTAATTAAAATTTTTTTAACTCTCGTAGCGACAACAAAAATTTTTTCGAAATTTTGAAATTTTGGTGGATATTTTGATTTTGTACGTAGAACAGAACAAAGGAGTTCCTATACAAAATTCTAGTTGATATTTTTTTAAGGACCGCCCTAGTACTTAGCTATAATTGTAGATAGTTAAATGCATGCATACGTAGTTATATATATGTATGTATGTTTGTGTATGTATATGCAATAAGCGACATTTGAATATTGCACATGTCACTGTTGAACAAAGTATCTAAAAAAAAAAACCAAATGGCACAAATTTATGCAAGAATACTTTACGAGTAATGTGGAAATTATGATCACCGTTGTTTCACCGGTTTCAGCTGAGTTTTTTCTTATTTGCAAGTTTTCGTTTTTGTTGGTAACTTGTAACATACTTTACATGTCTGCTGTTAATTCTCTGTGAATGGAATTGAGGGAGCTTTTGAATTTCAAAATTCCTACAATCAATAAATTTTGTTGCTTTTTTCTTTCGTTGTGAAACTGCAATTTAAATTGGGCAATGCACGAGGAGTATTTTTTTTTTACAAACCTAAGCGCTAAATGATGGAGAAAAAACTGAATGCTGGTATTTACCAAAAAAAAAAAAAAAAACAATGAAAAATATGGGGGAAAATATGTATACACAGATGCAAGGAATAGTATTTATGAATTCCATGCATATATAGGCATATTCATGTGTATGTACACACATAGTTTTAACTTTACATGAGTGTACATTTCTGGGCTTGGAAAATCCATTCAAAATATCCATTATTTCTTAATTATGGATTAATTTCAGTGCAATCGTGATGGAATTATTCAAATACAACTGCATTAAAAAATTTGCTTTTGTGCATCACAATCACATAGATTTACATAGAAATTTTCATGCATAGCTTCGATATGTATAAGTTGATTAATGGCAAAGCACGGCATCAGTGAGTCCCCACAACGATACTCACGTCCCACTGTGTGGAAAATAAACTTTTTTATGATACAATCTAATTAGATTATAATAGATTGAGAACGAGAAAAAAATTAAACAGCGCTTTAAAGCTACTGAGATGGAGAATTCAGAAAAAAAAATTTATTTGATACAAAAAATTACCTTGGAGTTTTAAATAAACTTCTAAACAGTATGCAGTGAACTTTTTAAAAAAGTTTAAACACAAATTTTTGGTGTTCTTGAGTCAAGAAGTTTATCTATTTTTTTTAACTTAATTAAATGCTGCTTTTAGTTAAAAAAAAAATACATAATATCAAAAATTTTAATATTGAAGGTGGCTTTTAAGGTGCTGGACTTTCAAGATTACCTTTAAAAGTTCACTATTTCTTTTTTTTTTGGCATCAAAACAGCTTTTATTTAATGAACTTTAAAAACAACCAGAGAATTTTTTGG
Source organism: Rhagoletis pomonella (assembly GCF_013731165.1). Taxonomy (NCBI): domain Eukaryota; kingdom Metazoa; phylum Arthropoda; class Insecta; order Diptera; family Tephritidae; genus Rhagoletis; species Rhagoletis pomonella. The sequence continues at coordinate 38,420 of NW_023459362.1, read as the reverse complement.
TAAGTACTTGTTACTAAGGAAATGGATTCCTTGACACAAGAACAGCAAAAGTATGTATGTGTTCAAAACTTTTTTTTAAAGCTTATGAATCGCGCCAAAGGCTAAAAATTTTGTATACTTTACCCAATTTACAAAAAGGGAGATTGCACAATAAGCCTTTTATTCTAAATCTTGCTTATCAGGTTCTATAGACGATTCTGTGATAAAGACTGAAGCACTTCAAGAACTAACTGTTTGAACCTGGAAAAAACCTCGAACAGCGACCAAACTTTTATAGCTCTACAAATCCTGGAAAAGCGCTCGGAGAAGCGTTACCGTTGCCTACCTAAAGTGCAGTGACTTTGACGATCCATGACATTACCATCACTAATGATGTGAGCCTAGAGATCAAGCGATAGCCCGTGTTTTTTTTTTTGTATGGCTGGGTCTGAATATCATAGACCATCGCGCAGTAGGCACAAGTTTGCTACCTTCTACAAATTTCAAATTCCATGTACGAGTATGAGTATGTGCTTGATACCGCAAAATGGCAAATTGAAAGTGAAGCGGGCGACAAATGCAAACGACAGTATGTTATACATATGTACACCTAAACCGAGCCTTTCAAATTTGATTTCCTGTTGGGCTTCATGTCTGCCAGCATAAATACAACGCACGGAAGCTGAGCGGGGGGACTGCATTCATTGGCGCCAGGCAGGATACCCGCCCATTTCCTTTGCACTTCCGTCGCATTGCGCCGCACAACTCCCCCGGTTCATTAGCTGGCTAATGTAAGCACCGCCAATCGGGCTGTCAAGCTCGTATCTATGACTGCTAGTTTTGGGTTTTCGCTGCTGGAGCTTGCTTTGTTACCCACTTGCCAATAGCGTAATTAAGTTGCGGCGGCAACAACTGCTGCCAGCGCTGTCCATTTCGCCACAGCAATTGCGTCTTTCAGCCAACTAGTTAGCGATCCCTTGCCGCGTAGCGCTGACTTCTTTTCATCTCTTTTTTGTGCATTTGCCAGCCTGACAGCCTGACAGCCTGCCACTGTGACAGCCAAAGTCTGACGGTGCTAATTTTCTGCAATTATGCTGCAACGACGTACAAAATTGCGCCAATCGGCGTCAAGTGGCTGCCACTGCAATTGCTCGCTGCCATCAGCGCGCTGGCAGTGGCTGCAATTCCATCAGTCAGTCAGTGGCCAATTTTTGCTGCTGCTTCCACTGATCGCTTCACAGCGAAGTGCAAACATTTCTAATTAATTTTTTACGTAAAACATCGTTTCTTTTTCACAGCATGCCAAAAGCGGCAGCGACTATTTGCGACTCCTAAGCAACACAAATTATTGGATACCCACCCGCCACTGTCCGCCAACTCCGCATATGGAAGACGTCCTCCATCTATGCCAAAGCTGTCCAGCAACCTTTGAGCGAATGGCCAACACACTTCGCGTTAATTGAAAAAGTAAATTACGCGCGCGCGTACATTTGAGCACAACAACACTGCCGCTTACCACTCGGGCCCCCTTTTCCACCAGCAGTGCTTCGAGTGTTGCTACTGCGTTTTTTTTCGATTTAATAGCGGCACCACGCAAAGTTTATTGCTTTTAGATCTCAATCTTTTCCTACTAAGCTTTTTATGAGCGGATTTTCAACACTTTTGCTCGCAATCTTCAGTTGTAATCGAATAAAAAAAAAAAACATTTCCACAGCATCCATCAGTGCTTTCCCAATGAACTAAAAATCCGATTTCTTGGCAAAAGACGACAAAAATGTTCATGGCACTATTTGAACAAAATAATTAACTTATTGTCGAGATTTGTACACTTCTGACAGCAATTTTAAATTAAATTATCCGCTTTGCGGCAGCCAGCTGCCGAGACTTAAATCATACAGGCGACGCACTGTACGTCCATACAGACATATATAGATACGCAGGCATGAAAGCAAAATCTAGGTTTTGAGTTCAAGCCGCTTTTAATGCTCGCCAGCAAATTGTTTTGTGGGCTAAAAAAAAAACAAGTAAATGCAGTGTAATCACTCACACATTTTTCTACGTTCTTCGCTGAAAAGGTTTAATGTCTTAAATGGAGATAAACCTATCAAATTCGGTTCCTTTGACCAGGTGTTCAACATCTGGCAAAAATAGCTAAAGTAATCTCTCTACTTTTTACAAACTTTACGGAGTCGTCATTGCCACTGCAAAAAGATTTTTTCAACCACTTCCTTTCTGAAGAGCTCTCAGAGATGCCAAGGAGCGGATGGTTAGGTTCGGTAGAGGTGGTTGCCTCTTGTCAAGGGGCTCACTCGGATCGTGAGTGATGGTCATTTATGATATCACTGCGAATAGCAACTGCTAGGTTAAAGCTAGATACGCTGCGTGCTGCGAACGAATTTTCGAAGCAGAAAATGTTAGTCCCGGAGAGCTGCTCTAGACCAATAAGATATTATGAACCTAGGTGCCTACGAAATCTATCAAAAGCTAGGTAGTGTAAGAGGAAGTGTTTAGATGATTCCAACTCGTCGTCCCCCATGCAGCTGAAACAAAGGAGGTCTGGTGTGATAATTAATCACGCTGCATAAGCCCCGATAGGACAAAAGCCTGTCATAACACCTCCAAAATTGTGGGATCCGGTTTCGTGAGCTTAAAGAGATCCCTATATTGCCATCAGGCCACCCTCGCCTAGCACAACATCGTAGGGTGTCCAAAGCCCAAGTCAGTCACCTGCTTTATGTTAAGCATGACGTCAAGGGTCAGGGTGGGAGTGGTCCTAGGTGTTCCACTGATTCCGACGAGGGCAGCTCGTTGCACTCACTCCCTTCACTAGCCTTCTCAAGTGCATTCCACCAGACGAGGACTCCATAAAACATTAAGGGATTAACTATGTTAATATAGAACCAGGTATCCTAAAATTTGCCCCTCACTAAATGTGCGACATCGTCCGCATAGGAAATCACCAGCTTCTCTAGCAGATCGTTTACGACATCGTCCCTGCAGCGGATTGAACAATCATAAAACGGATCCAAAAATTTTACCTAGGAGACTAGTGACTGTGGGAGAGAAAGATGGCGTGGCACCGTCCTGTTGAAACCACAAATTGTTCAAGTGCTTTTTCTTGAATGGCATGTGGATCTTTAGTACCCCAAATGCGCAGATTTATTTGTTAACGTACATTTCAGTTTGAGTGCAGTACGACCATTTTCATAAAATATTTGGATCACTTTTACAAAAAGTAACTATCAAAAATAATTTCTGCTGTCATAGATCTGTATCGCCATTGAATCAACCTATATATGTACATATATAGGCTACACCGTTACACCGTTCAAATGTGATATTCAAATTACTTTGGTAATAAGTTGTTTCAAAACGTAATTGTGGTTGGCATTCTTGGCCAAACGCATTTCCGCGATTAAACCGCAATGAAACGTGTGTAAAAGCCGCCGTATGGCATACAAAAGGCCAACAAACATGCATACTTTTGTACATTCAAGCACATATACATATATCATATATATATATGTTATTTGTTTATTTTTGCCATAAGAAGTCAAGCAGCCGGAGTTGACTGGATTGCGAAGTCAGTCTCTGAACCTTAGCCATACCTGATTGTTGCTATGCGTGTAGCAAATAAGTCCCTACACATATTCACATGAACATACACACATTTTTAGGCTTATAAATATCCCAGCAGTATTTCTGAGAAAGCCGCACATTTTTCCTACTGAATATTCAGAAAAGATGTAGTTCCAAAACCTGAATAGTCCCATCCGTTTTACGCGAAGGGAAAGTTCCACGGGTTCGTTGTGCACTTCACAGATGCTTTTTCGTACTTAAGAAGAAGAAATATTTATCTGGACACTCCTGGTAGCAACCAATCGTCGCAAGCATCCTGCGCTCTCAGCTACAGCCACAACACGCAAGCGTGCTTTCAAATGTTCACTTCAAATCAAGCCAAATTACGCGACTGATTTTTTTGTACAAATTTGTTTTTGCTATTATTGTCTGGAAATTATTTATTGGGCTGAACCCATTCTCTATAAACATTTCTAGACAACATCATTCTGTGATCGGACGAACAAACTTTTTTTTCTAATTAAAATTTAATACTTAGGCTTGAAAACCTTACTGCGCATTCTGTGAAAAGTTCAATAGACCAGAAATCTTCGTTACGCCTTCACAGAAAACTTCAGTAGCACTGAAAGCTTCGCTGCCTGTTCGGTAAATTGTTCAGGCATTTGTTTCTGAACTGAGTTTAATGGCATTTTTCGTACTGAATATTGCAGTGAATTTGCATGCCCTTACCTCAAATACTGCTGGGATGTTTATAATTTGCACATACATGCATAGCTGGCACGCTTAGCTTGGCGGCAAACGAGCAACAACCAGCGTCAACATGTTGCGGTCCGTAGCCCAGTGTTGCCAGATAGTCCATATAACTTCACCCTAAAGTCGTTCCATTTCTCCCTAAAGAACCCTAATGTAGATGTCCAATACCGTTATCCAGTTTTTGTATGGGAAAAAAATGTGCTCCTCGAAAACGGGTTAAAATCACACTTCTTTCAAATTGTTCTATGAAACAATTAACCTAATTATACGGAACTAAATTAAAAGTATTAAAAGGTTTAGAAAATTATACGTACATTAATAAAAAGAGAATCCTTTATTAGTTTATTATAAGAAACTATAACCTGTTGGTACGTCTTAGAACAAAAAATAAATAAAATTTTGATAATTAAAAAATCCCTAAGAAGCTCCGTTAAGATATGTTATCCCCAATTTTTTCCCTGATGGCCCAGAATAACCCTAAATCTAGGGAAAAATACGCTCAACTGGCAACACTGCCGTAGCCGCCACGTTAACTGAAATTCCTTTGGACTTCGCCAGCTTTCAGTGTGGTTGCTATTGTTGTGGCTACCATTGTTGTTATTGTAGGTATGTAAACATTTTTTTATTGTTTTTGCGGTTTTGTTGACTTTTTGCACCTTTTTCAATTTTTATAAACTTGATTAGGTTTGGGGTTTTGCTTTTCTCCATTTCGCGGGAATCATAAAATGCTTTTGTGCTTTGTGTTTTTTTTCGGTCTGCGGTTTGCCCACATCTTTGTTGTTATTTGAGTTTTGTACTTGTTTTCAAGATTTTAATCATCCATTTTTTAATGGCTATTCCACTATTGTCTATGTGGATCTTCACGAATTTTTTGTTTAAAACTTTTTGTTGAGCTCAAATCTCTTGCTCTCGACACTTTTACCGTTATGTAGTTCTTTATGTTTTTCAATTTACGAAAATTGTTTACCTGCCGCGAATTACTTAATGCCAAATCACACTTTTCAATTTGTTGATCTCTCGCTCTGGTGATTGGCCAATAAACGCGATTTTCGTGATCGTCACATTGGCCTCGCTGTTTTATTGTAAGATACATAAATTGTTTTTGCTTTCGTTGTGATTCTCGTAGAACGCAGTTGTTGCTAGCTTTGTGCTTTTCGCCTGTGACTCAAACCAATGCGAGCTCCAAAACTCGTTTTCAGGTTCAGCCGCATTTCATTTGAATTGAAATCTGTCCGTTGGGTTTGGCAGAGCTCGTCCAGCAAGTACTTACATAGTTGTTGTTTTTTTTTTTTGATATGGCATACCATTTTTAATTCGTAAAGTTATGGGCGCGTACCTTACTAGCTCTTTCGCGTATTTTGCCTTTTCATTGACTATTTGATTTGCTCGTTTTTTTGTTGGTTGGTGGAATATTTTGCATATTTAAGCTATGATTCAGCTTTTGGCTTTTATTGAGCGTTAAACAATAGCAAACAATTTTGCTTGTTTTCTTAATTTAGCAATTAGAGAAAATTTTGCAATAATCTTTTGACGGAATTTCCAACGTCATAGAATTTAATTATTTTAATAATTTACCACAGAAAGAATGTTTGGAACGTGTAAACCAGACAAGGTCAATCATACTCAATGGCAGCGATCACCAAACCATAATGGGGCAAAATGGTTGATTTTAGATCCACAAGCCTACCTTTTTTTCAGGCACTCTTCCAACATCGTATATAGATTGAACACTTTCAAATAATTCAGCTTGAAGGCATTCCTAGGAATTAGCGATGCCTTTAACAACATCATACCTTTAGCGATTACAGCAGCGATGACGAATCAGGTCATAGATTGTAGATCAATTTCTCAGGTATAGAGTAGTGTAAAATGATCTATCGAGGGTATCGAAGAGCAGCTTTGTCAGCAGGCGCACCACACAAAATGGGTCTGGGCTGTAAACCGCTGCTCAAAGCGATGAAGGACGAGAGGGTCGTGTGACGTTTCATATACAGGTAAAACTAGAGAGAGTAAACAATTGGACCAAAGAGAAACCCAAGTGAAACGGAGCTTGTGCTATTTACTTCCTCCTTCTAAAGTACCCATCTTGGGAACGCTGGAAAAAAACCGAATAGAGAGTATTATTACTGAATATTATTATTATTATTGTTGGGGATGGAGCACTGGGACCTTAAGATCTGTTGTGCTCCCTTCATGGATTACAGTGTGTCTATTAATTAATTATTCTAAGATGTGCTGTGCAGTCTCGTTTTCCGTTCTGTAAAATCAGCATCGTTCATGCGAGTAAATTCCCAGTTTAGTCAGCAGATAGTTCAGCCTGCTGTGTCCTATTAGGGGTTTCCTCTAACAACCCTTAAGTTATTCTTTGATGAGCTCATACATTCCTTGAAGCATTTTAGGTTATATGTTCCTAAAAGTGCTTTGGACTGCTCTAGACCTGGTAGATTATCTCAGTAGCGTTTTCTATGAGCCTCTTCCTCTAACCGAACAAGTTCAGAGAGTGCCCCTTTTCACAGGCCACACACAGGCTCTGGGCCGGTGAAAGGAGTTGATGCACTTATCTTCGCTAGTTTATCGACAATCTCGTTTCCTTTAATACCAATATGTCGCGGAATCCAGAGAACCCAAACCTGATTGGTCAGATCAAGAGTATTCAGCTTCAGGCTCTCGGCCAAGAGTGCAGTGTTTCGTTAATATCAAGTAAGAATCTCTGTGCTCTGTTTAGAGTCTCAGTAGGATATGTTTTCCGATAATCAAGCAATAGCCAAAGCGGTCACGATACGCCATATAGTACATATTTATGTATGTCCAGATTAGTGAACGTTTTATTAGTACATAGCTGCTCTAACCTTCTCCCCCAGGAGCTCAGACATGCAAAGATAAACGAAAATATGATTATGCTGTTTTGCTCCAGGATTGTAGCAGACCCAGGAACCCGGTATAAAGTCCCCTTGTTTTGTTTAGGGGAATGTAGCCGCTTTAGACATACATATCTACGTCAAAGCATACCCAATTGCTCGCCTCCAACTGACGAGCCTTGGCTACGGTCTGGCAAAGCCACCATTGCGTACAAACTTTGTCGCCATGCTAATTTCATACGTATTAGCCAGAAAATCGCTACAGTAATCCCGAAATGTGTAAGCCTCCCTCTGCGGGGACGCTATTTCCCGTAGAAATGTTCGTTTTAAATCCATTCTAAAGGTTGGATTCTCGACAGTACTTCAAACGGTGTCACATTCCCATTCACTTCTTTGCACTTTTGGCAGGCCAGGAAATTTCGTGACCAAAATGTTACATTACAAAATTTTAAGAAAAGCAAAAAAGTTTCCCAGCAAAATATACAGCCAAGTAGTCGAAGGTGAATTTCAATGAGTAACTAGTGGAAATGAAAAACAATTAGGGCGAAACAGAGCGCATTTTCAATGTCAGCAACACAGTCAAACATATGTATGTATGTATGTATGTAGATACGGTCCAGTCGTGCCCATTTGAAACAAACGCTCAAAAATAACCGCAAAAAAAACGCACGAAATAAATGGAAACGTGAAAACAACGGCAGTTAGAATAAATAAATGGCGATACACAATTGAATGAAAAAATAACTTTTTCTAAAAATAGTATTGAATTATTAGCTAAAATATTGTTTTAATAGCTGACCGTAAGTTGTTGTTTTTGTGATGAATTGCGTAACAAGACAAATGTGAAATTTCTAAAAAGAAAAAATAGAATTAGCATGAAATGGGAAACGTGCAACTTGCGATAAAAGTAAAAAAGGGAAAAGCTCTATGGAACTTCAATCAAAGTTATTTTTAGGTTTTGAGGTTTAGGTGGTGTTTTCGGCAGGGTAAGAGTGTGAGAACTAAAACTGGCACTGAAGATGGCATAACGCCGAAAACGGTTTGCCTCCAAGCCAAACTTTACGAGGGCTGAGAGAAAATCGTTCTGCAATACATCAGAATTTAACCGTTGAAATTATAATTTCTTCTTTTTTTATCAATCTTTAATCGTTGTTTTTGCGTTTTAGCTTTTCGATCATACTACTACCGTTATTGTCGGATTTAATTTTTTAGTTCATAAAAGATTTAAAGGCTGTTTCTAGCTCTCAAGAAAAACGCAAAATTCATATAAAATAGCGCACAAAAAATTAGGAAAAAAAATTTCTAAAATCATTTTGCAACTCTCAAGAAAAAATTGCTCGTATATTTATATCTTCAAGAAAATTTACAGCAAAAGCAAAGTGCTTTTTCAAGCAACAGAAATAATGAAAAATATTTCTTGTGAGCTGGATTCGAAACTTTAAAACCGGTCATAAAACCGCAGTCTCCATCATAGTGGTTAAAAGTGATCGAAAAAATAAACATTTCAAAATAATGATTATGTTTTTTTTTTCGAAAAAATAACTATCACAAAACCTATCGCGAAAAAATAAAAATAAAAAATTACGATTTTGCCATGACCCGTTTTATTTTTCCGAAGAGGAAATGACTACTGATTTTTGCTTTTTATTTGTTGAGGCAAATTTTTTTTATCAGCGCTGATAAAAAATTTAAATATTTCCAAATTTGCCGGCTTCTTTTTGAAAACTCTCCAAATTATCACCATTTTTTTTATTGCTCGGAAACTTTTGTGATTTATTCCAAACTTCGCTGGATTTTTCGGAACGTTTTGGTGCGTTTCGTGTTATTATTGTCCTTATTCATGTGCGAGTTTTAAAAATAAATTTAAATTCTAATTGGCTTTTTATTATAAATGGCACACTCGGTGCGTTCCGGAAAAGAGGATTAATATTTGGTTGGCTTCTTTTGAAACAAAAATTGTCTACATATTTTAATTGGAATAAAATAGTTTCACTAATACATACTTCCTTTCTTAAAACCGCCTCAGAATATCTTCAATACGTGCCAATAATAAAAACTCGATGTTTTCTCTCTTTTTTTTTTGTAAGCTAATTCCTCATCTTTCTTTTCAAATTTAATTAATGCAACAAATTAGCCGCCAATTTGAAATGTGTTACAACCAGAAGAAGCTCAGCAGCCAAGACGATTGCGAAAAGAAAGAAATCAAAATTCCAATCTCAAATCTGGGTAAATAAGGCCATGCACCTCGAGAGCAAGGAAAAAAATAAATAAATAAAGTGCGGCAATAGCTACAACAAAAATAACAAAAACACGCTCAACATTACCTATAATGGCAATGGCCAGAAACTGGTAACGAGAACAGGCGTGACTCCAACAAGAAAAGTGGCAAAGTAAGCCAGCTAGCTACATAAGCATATATGTATGTATGTATGTATGTATGTCTGTCGAATCATATTTCTGTGAATAAGCAAGAAGAAACACACAGTTTATATTGAACTAAGTAGTGTTGACCAAGCAGCAGGCCGTCTAACCAGTTGACTTGGCCAACTGGCCAAACACCTCAACAACGCGACGACACCAAAGACGCTACGAAGACGCCAACAAAGCAGGGCAGGGCAAAGCAGAGTCGACAGCCAGCACAACCTCGATTGTGGCAGCGGGAATACTCATCGATAGCAAGCGGCATCGAACAGCAGCTGCGGTGATCCATTGAAAACGAAAGAAAATCGAACGCGCTGAGAGAAACTGAAACGAAGCGTTCAATAACACAACACAAACGTGTTATTATTGCTGCTGTTTTATAAAGAAAGAAAAAAAGTATGAAAATGTATGGCAAAACGCACGCTTCGTGACTAACGCTGGTCAAGTAGACAGACACCTACTTTAGAAAAGATTCAAAAAAAGCTTACAATCCGGTGTGCAACATCAACGCGCCTGAAGCTTGGCTTAAAACGCTGACGCGCGCTGCGACGCTAACGTCAACTGCGCGCGCGTTCCAATCCAAGTTGAGTGTATATTGAAAACAACGAAAACCGGCTCTTGAACGGCAGCGACGACGGCGCGCAGCAGTACACAACGAAGGCTGGTAGGTGCTGCGCTGGTTTCTCCTTTTTCTGCTTCTGCTGCTGCTGTTCCTGCTTCCACGTATGATTCAGCCAGCTAACCGCTCAACAACGATATTCAAGAACTCGTGAGCACCAGAAAGGAACGAGGAACGCATCTTCAAGATGCAATTTTTAAAAATAGAACTTTGGACAAGACGAAGTAGATAATGAGGGGGGGAAGGTAAGAGCAGAGAAAGCAAGCAGGTAAGCGTACTTACTTATGCCTTTGCGGTTGACTCCGAGTTCTGAAGCCTTACAAGCACACGCCGACAAACGAGGCGAAGGTACGTGTAAACCCAAATACCGCATGCACACGCTTTTGTATGTTTGTTGTTGTTGTTATTTTCGTATGCTCGCTAATACATCCACAGTAGGTGAGTTGTATGCTCCTCCAGGAGCACAGCGAACGTTGACGCATGGAAAACTAAATTAAATAAAAGTAAAACCACTTTTGAAGCCAATTGGGGGGAAGGCAGCAAGTAAACTGAAACCGGCAGAGTTGTGAGACTGTTGAGGACTTTTGGATGTGGATTGAAGGAGGAGAGGTGCCAGCAGATTTTAAATGGCAAAGCCAAAAAGAAAAAGTTAAGTCGAACTCAAAGTTAAAGTTAGATACTCGCAGCGGCAAGTTTGTCGTTTGTGCAGCAGCAAAGTTTCGGAACGCAAAACCCCAAAGTGCTCTGGCATGCTGTGGCGAAACGCAAGTGCAGTGTAAATAATAAAGAAGCAAGCAAATAATGCATATCAGTAAGAGTAAATACATATGTATCTACAAGTGCACTATGTACTTAAATAAAAATGTATGTATGTATGTGTGTATTTGTCGGGAAATTCGTTTTCTATACCCGCTTAAAAGCAAATAGTAATACTCTAAATACAAGCGAGTAGCTTGCTACCTCGCTACTCAGCTACGCAAAAGCATTGCATTCAACACAGAAAGCCACAAAACCTGAAGCTGCGGGCAAAACTTAACAAAGCATAGGGAATTACAAAGTTCAAAAGACAAATACAAACTGCAATGGAAAATTATTCGAAATCAAATAAATACAAATGCAGCAAGCAACAAAAGTAGCAGGAGATTTCCCAGCCTCCTCACTCACTTCGCTGCTGGTCTGTTGCTGGTACATAGTGCATGTGGCATCAAATTCTCCTACATTGTTACTGGCAAAGCAAATAATCTTGTATTTAGTTAACTTTAACTGACCTTTCCCTACTTGACTCGACTCCACGTATGTACATTAGGATGCATCACTCGCCATACAAGCAAATGTCGAAACTGTTTTTCCATCAAAAAAAATATATTGTTTTTTAAGATTTCCGCAAAAATGTTTCGGAAAAATATTAAGATTTACGTGAGCTGGAGCTTTTTTAAAATACCTCCATAAGTCGGGTTTTTTATAAATAAAATTAGCATTTAAAAATATTTTTCTAAAAAATCACCTCAGCTGTTAAAAGAGTTTAAACTTCAAATGCCTGCATGAAAATGTTAAAAAAAAATTAGCAATGGAATCAAAATACATAATTACATAGATTTTTTGAGGTATCTTCAAATCGGTCCAACTCACGTAAATCTTAATATTGTTCCGAAATATTTTGGCGGATGACTTAAAGTATAACAAATTTTATAATTCCAGCGGAAAAATCGCAACTTTTATTTTTGGCGATGCATCCTAATGTACATATGCATATATGTAAATCTCAGCATATTAGTAAAAAATTCGGAGGTGAATTTATTTGGCTGTTCATGTGCTGCAACTGCACCGGTTATTCTTTATGAGGACATGTATAAAAGTCAACTTGAGAACTAAATCGTGTAGATTTCTCTGAAAGCTGCGATCATAAATTTTGATTAGAAACATTTGACTACAATGGTCCTAATTAGGAGTTACTTTCACAAATCTTAAATTTAAATGTGTGTGAATGTTGATTTAATACCAGCACTGATCCCGGACTCACACATTGTCGAATCTTCACTGATGACTCCAAAACTGACTGTGGGTCAGGATCTGGGATCTTCATCGAAGTTAATGGAGATAAGATTCACTTTTTTCTTGGGGAATATGCTTCGGTCTTCGAGGCTGAGGTATTTGTAATCCTCAAGGCCATGGAGTACATGGTAGAAAAAGACGGAGGGGAAGGAGTTTACGTGGCTGCACTGTAACTATTTCTAAAATAGTAAGATTTGAAATCGTGGCGATTTAGAAATCAATTTTGGAGATTTCTGGACAAAAGGGCAAAAATTTGGCAATAGATCGATGAATATGATATAAATGATGATGTAAATCACATTTGTGCATTATTATTGAAATTGAGATTAGATATCATTTGTCGTAATTGTATTACGGTGACCCTCTGTATATGACTGCAGCCACTTCTTTAGGTGGAGGGCAAAAGGGTTTAGTTATAGAAATGTGTTTAACGCTTCTGCTGTGTGGGACCTTAGTGCTCCCGAATTCTTGCACCTGCTGCTCTTTGTAAGCTACCTATGTAGCTTGATAAGATTATATTGAATGTTTGCGCCAGGGAACAAACCAGGGCGCCAGAGTAGTTTAAATGGTAAACACATTTTCTAATGTCTATTACTGTCAAGGTTCAGCCTATATCCGCAAGTACCACATTATTTTTTGTCGTCTCTTCCAACTCATGTTTTCGCATAAGAAATTTGAAACTCTAAACCATAAGCACTCCAGCGGCTTACCTAAGCCTGCCTTAGTTCTAACTCTTTTAAATATCGGCCCAGAATTCAGACGGTTTCCATAAAGAGTTGTGCCAAGAGGCAAATCCGGCTCTTCTTCAGGGATAGATGTAAGTTGGTTGCCGATGATGGCATGCACAGATCAAGAGTTGACAAAGGTTTGCCTGAGCCTAGCTAATGCCGTTTAAAGCCTGTGTGTATTTCGTCTGGCTTAGCGTATGGCCTACATACATCTGAACTTGGCCTTTAAGATCCATGAGATAGCTTCTCACCTGCCAAGTAGGACTCTCGGTTTCAATTTCCGAGCGGTATGGTCCCAACAGGAACGGCCTACTCAGAATAGTTTTAGATTTTTAACTGGAAACATTTGGGCCTCGCTATCTAAAACATGGTCAGGCGACTAGTATGAAACCTAGTCTACTGAATTCTACTCGTCCTCGATGAATACATAGCGCAGCATAAGGTAGAATCGGTTACCGATGAGCGATTTAAGGACTTTGTTTCGGCTCTGAACTGCATTCTCCACTAAGTCTATGTGTGCGGAGAAGTATAGCACGCTTCTAAAGGTAACTTGGAAGATTTTCTGGTTACAAACGTCGAGATTATTGTGCCATCGACAGTGTGTTTAAAAAACGCTGAACCTCCTTCGCCCAAGTAGTAAAAATGTAGCGAATTAACTGGAATGGCCTGAGAGTTAACCATTTACTTGAACCACAAGTTATCGCTGTCATTTCCTGATGCCAATATCGATCAGTCATCGGCATGTGAGATTGGATCTACGCCTTCTGGTAGAGGAAGATGTTTTGAGATATAAAAAAAAAAACTTGTAATAAAAGAGCAGTGAAGAGAGGACATCACCTTAAGGAACTCTTGTTGAATCCTTTTTTTGGTTTAGAGATTTCACATATAATTCGCCGACAATCGCTTTAGTGCAGGTGGATTTGCCTCTCTGACGGGAGTACCAAGGCGTGAACAGTCTTCTCTATTTGTCTAGGTTGGCCGGTTCCTCGCTCGGATAGATGACGATTGTTATTTACAAACGATCACCCTAATATCGCTGCTAAAAACAACTGCATTCATTAAGCTGAAGATGTCGACAAAATTTGCATGAGGGTGCCTCACCCTCCATCAAAAAAAAAACAAAAACAATACTGCTTTCCATCGGTACGTAATTCGCTCTCGAATTCGTAATTCGCTTTCCAATTACCCGTCGAATTACGTAATTCTAAAGAGCGTGCCATACGCGGCAATATTTCCAGCTTTCCATGCAAATCGCTGTCAAATTGAACAGCCAGAAACATCTAAACATGAACATAATTGGCAGTGCCCGTGGGAAGTTAGTTTCAGACTCCTGCCAAGGTGATTAAAAAAAATTTTTGAAACAATAATATTTTTTTTAAACCTAGTTTTGGAGTTAAATATTTTCAAATAGGTCCAGCTCACTTAAATCTAAATACTTTTCTGAAAATTTTGGCAGGAATCTTAAGATATAATATGTTTTTTTTTTTTTATTCTCGTGGAAAACCCGCAAATTATTTTTGGTGGGGCACCCTAATGTACTTGCATACATGTACATAGCTGATATCAATCTAAAAATTCCCATGCAAGGATATACAACTAAATACATACATAGAAACACCGTCTTCAAATACACCAGCCGATAGTTCCCACACAATTCATGGCTAAACAAAGGTTAAGGTTACACATCTAGTTCGGACAATGAGAAAGGACAAACCACCCTGCTGCACTTGAAGAATATTTAGCGTTCAGCGGTATGTAGGTAGCAAACTGACCAAACCGGCGAACGGAACAAATAAGAAAGCAACAACAAATGCAGCAAAATAAAAGCGATAGGCTATGTATTATGAAAACTAAGAAATTAGGAGCATATTAAGTGAGACAAGAGACTGGCTCTTTTTTTTTTTTTTGAAGCGTACAAGTGACGAGTGAAGCGCCCAAAATATCCTGAATTTTATGTATGTAGTTAGGTATACATATATGTATGTAGATATTTGTACTGCACTTCCTCTATTTGTTTTAGTCGCTATGACAAAGGTCTTCGCTAGCGCACAGGAGCATTGCCGCCGACAAGTTGCCTAAACAACTGGGTATATGTTGATATGTTTTCTTTTTCGATTCTTTATTTGTTTTCTACACGAAATTTGTAGGTATGCATTCGAAAATAATAAACACATTTTTTTTGTGTTTTACATACCTGTTCCGTTGGCTTGTAGCGTGGCAAGTGTTGATTATAATGCCTGAGTGGCTGCTAGGTGTGGCGGTCAGTTGAATATTAAAAAATAGGTAGGTATTTTAATCAAAAAATTTGAAAAAAATCTTTAATTTTAAATACAAGTGCGACGACCGTGACTCGAAAAAATCGAGGAAGCGCCGATTTCCGCTGTGACTTGCTAATTTTTAATCGAATTTTGTTTTCATGGTTTTTGGTTTTTTATTAGGTATCTGAAATTTTTATTGCTTCTTTGCAGCAACCATAATCAATTAATTTAATAAAAACTGATTCATAGATTTTTAGTTGTTTTACTGCTGATGTTGCTCTTTAACCACGATTGCACATTTAAAAGTCTGGCAGTCGTTTTTTTTTTTTTTGAATCGAAATGTGAGTAATTCTGTCACCTCCACAGTTGCATTACAATTTGAGTTGCACACTTTAACTTTTTTTTTCTTAATAAAAGCTTTTTACTAGAATTTCTGGCTTAACACTTTCATATTCAGTTAAGTAAGATGTTTTCAAATTGCTTACACTTAACTTTAATTTTAGTAAAAATTGTGTAAATTAATTTTTAATTTTTTATCTGCCTATTTTTTTGTATGTATATATTTTTTAATTATATCTGCGCTTAGTTTATCGCATCCACTTTCATTCGATTTGAATTTATTTAAAATTTGTGCATACATTATTTTCTCACTTCGATTTTCGATAATTTCCAATGGTGTGGCAGTCTAAAATACTGGCTGCTTGGCTCTCGTAGACACGTTTTAACTTGGTTTGGTATTTGTGGCTTGTAAAACCGTAGACAGACTTTTTTACATCGACACACACTTTACAAAATTTACAAGTGAGATGTGGCACTAAGCCAAGAGTCGCGCAGCTCCAAACTACACACACACACACACACACACACACACACACACATACAAACGCAGACACGCTACGGATGCAGATTCGAACGCCAGCT
>NW_023459362.1:0-7252 GCF_013731165.1 Rhagoletis pomonella | reverse complement strand
AAAAAAAACTGCTGGCATCCACGCTGTATTTGACAGATTAACCAGTTTTTTTTTTTGATAATTTAACAGGTTGCATCATTAAAGTTGAGGAACGAAGCTAATAAAACTCTTAGCCCCTAAAAGGTTAATGCTAACAGTATGTTAGTTGTACGTGACGTTAAACAAGACAACGTACTTACGTCGTAACCATATGATTTGATAGCGAATGTCATAGAGGACATCAAAAGTCAAATTGAACAACAGTGCAATAGATTTGAGACATATTTGAGAAAAATAATACAATTAAATAGCACGAAGATGGTCAAGAAGATTTTGATGATCTGTTTAGGTATGCGGAGAAGTTATTGCTGCGAGTCTTTTAATGTAAGTTTCATTCATTGCAGGTAATATTTGCCGTTCTCCCATTGCCGAGGCGGTAATGATTGACACAATCGAAAAAGCCGGCGCCTCCGCTGATTGGAAAGTGGATTCTGCTGCAATTGGCGATTGGCATCGTGGCAGTCCACCTGATCATCGAGCATTGAGCACAATGAAAAAACATGATTTACCCTACAACAATCGAGCCCGTCAAATAAAGAAGCAAGATTTTCATGATTTTGACTACATTTTCGGCATGGATGAGGAAAATATGGGTGATTTGCGTTCGCTAGCGCCAGCGAATTCCAAAGCTAAGTTGCTAATGTTAGGTGATTTCGGGCTGGATAAAAGTGATCGCATCATCGTGGATCCTTACTATGTGAGTGGAATATTGAAGCAATTAAACTAAACTATGTTTGCCGATGAATATGTAACATTGTATACTTTTTCAGCAACGAGGCGATGCTGGTTTCGAAAAAGCTTATCAGCAATGCGTTAAAGCGTGTGCGGCGTTTTTCGAACAAGCTGTGGCTGGTAAGGTTTAAGAAGAAAGCAATTGAATCTAAATTAGTTAGCATGTTAATAGTGAAATTAAATGTTCAATGCACGAAAACCAGCTGATATACGTGATATATTCAAAACCCCTTTTGTGAAAGCATAAGAAATAAATAGATATTTGTTAAAAAAAAGAAAATGCAAACAAAAATTGTGTTTTTGCCAAATAACTTATAGTATAGGGCGAAGCACAGTGATGCAAAGAAGTTCAAGTAGTTATCAAAATTATACCACGACAGTCGGGTCTACGTAATCAGAACGACGCAGATTTTTATCTGGCAAAGCACTGTCACCATCATTCTTCCAAACTCAGCAACATCAAAAATACATAGGCGGAGCGTGTTGGCGAAGAATTATAGGAACTAAGTATGGTTGCATGCCATACATGGGTTGATTGGAGGCCCTACCCCGAATAGACCCATCAAGTTTTGCTATTTGTAGGATGAAACGATTCGACCGCCATTTCATAACTGGAAACACAAATTGAAGGAAAATGGTGATACTCCAAGTTCATAGGAAATTCTTTTATGTGAATAATTTTTCACCTTTTTTCATCTGAAAATTTTACACTGTTTCAGATTTTCTTTGATTTTCTTTTTGTCAAAAACGAAAAATATAAAAGTCAGCAAAATTTCTTATGTAAGTTTTCGCTTTATTTGACAAATCGCCTCTAAGAAACATGCTAAATTATATTCATCATGAATATTGTTTCCCTAACTTTAGAATATTAAATTTTAATAGTATTTGATAAAATCGAAACATGAAGTCCTTGAAAATCCTATTCGTTTGCATTGGTAAGTTTAGATTTACGGATCGAGATATGTATGTACGTATGTGTGTATGTAAACAGGTGTTGAAATTAACAAAAGTCTTGTACGCAGGCAATACTTGTCGTTCACCAATGGCGGAAAGCGTCATGAAGCACTGGGTACAAGAATACGATCTCAGCTGAGAAGTGGACAGCGCTGGCCTGAGAACGTGGAATGTAGGTCGTAAGCCAGATGATCGCTGTATCAAGGTACTGGCAGAGAATAGCCTTACAACAGATCATGTGGGAAGACAGGTAATATACATGCTCCATACTTGCTGAAGTACATCGTCTACAACCCAATACATTTCGAATGCCTCATAGATTACCATAATGGACTTCTACAACAATGACTATATTCTCGCCATGGATGAGCATAATTTGCATGAGCTAGAAACCCTTGCGAAGGATTCCAGCCAACAGCGTTGCGCAAAAGTCGAATTACTGGGAAAGTATATTGACCGTCCTGAAGACCAAATTATACGTGATCCCTATTTTGTGAGTTATTTCAATTAAATTTGAAAATACTTTTATTACAGAGGTAAACCTTTTTCTCAATCCCAATTTCAGTGCAATTCAATAGGTGGCTTTCGATGCGCTTTTCTGCAAATAACCGAAAGCTGCCAAAATTTCATAGCGGAACACATGTATACTGATTAGAAACACTTTGGAAATATTTAAAATTGTAAAAGGTACCTAAAATGCATGCTTAAATGTACAATGAAGTAGTCATTCATAAATTTCATGTAAAAAATATATCGCAGGAGTTATAATTTAATTTTATATTCATCTAAAAAACGTGTAACTACAAATGAAAACACCTACATATGTATATACATCTATACTATATGTATGTATCTAAGGACAAATTACACTACTTCCCCGCTAATGACACGATCCAGAAATGCGGACCAATCACTCTGCAACTGCGCATACGCATACTCTTTCTCCGTATCACTCAACGCCGAGTACTTAATAGAATTCCACACTAGACTCTTGAGTGTTTTCAAGCCAGCATTACTCGGTGCGAAACTCATAATCGCGTAATAGAAATCATAACTCAAACCTTTAGCATTCCAAAAACCCGGATCGTCATTCGAGATTACTAAGGGTATATTCTCGGACATAAAGTAGCCACCCGGATGATTTCGCAAATCCCAAACTAAATTCAACACCTGATTCGAGAGCGGACTAATTTCGAGCGCAATGTCACGCTCTTTAACGGCCTTGCTAAGCAAGGGATGCTTCATCAGCGAATAACCGTGTCCAATGCGTGTGGTATTCAAAAGAATAGCATCGACTAAATTCAAATCCACTGACGAGCCCAGCCAATCTGCAAGGAGAAATAAGAAAAGCACGTATTCCTTCGTTTGTATTTAACGGTATTGATTTGAAACTCACTTGTTTCCCCGGCGTGAAAGAAATACTTTGCAGACTTCGGTAAATTCTGTAAAATGGACGCAAACGCTTGCAAAGCTTTTCCCTTATCCTCCTGTCCGATCAGATCAAAACCGATAACGAAATCGGGATATCGTTCACTGTGAGGAGAGAAAAATTATTTAAACATGACTGTATTATTTCTTTTTCAATTAATTTATAATTGTATATTCGTTGCACTTACTGGAAGTCTTTGAATGTTTGGAAAGCTTTAAACATTTTAACATCATCTGAGCCACGATGCGCCACATAGATTATTTTTAGACCTAAGAAGCTGGGGTGTGAACGCTTGAACTCATCTATTAGCTCTAAAAGAATGTCGGCGGCTTCGTACTCAGTTGCAACTGTGGTGCCATTAGCGCCATAAAGCTGAAACAAAAATATCAGGGCTCGTTATTTTATTTTTTTTTTTTTTGTAGTGAAGGCTTTTAGACCATTAGCCGTCAGGGTCATTTAATGGCAGGCCTATGAAACGTAAACTTTCGATGGGGCCAAGCCAAAGAAAGAGTCGTGTTAATTGGGGTTCGCCGATCTAAACGTGGTGTCCGTAAAGTTAACAGCAAACAACAGCACTTAACGCCACAAACACACAGATAACACGTGGCCTAAACCGCAATCGCCCCTGTGAGAGAACAGTCCTAGTAGCGTTGTTGAAGGCGTTTGACACCATCTGTCATTCCACGCTACTAGAAGACATTAGAGGAGGCCTCCTCTCCCACAGGCATTCAAACGGTGATCGGCGAATCATATGAGTGGTAGACAGTCGTCAGTAATCTTCCGTGATCAAACCCCGAAACCTAGAAGAATCAAACAAGGGGTTCCACAAGGTGGTGTCCTCTTCCTCTTCCTCTTACTGTTTAACTTCTACATCTCTAAGCTCTCCCAGCCACCTGAGGGAGTTTCCCTGATCTCATACGCTGACTACTGATCGATATTGGCGTCTGGGAATGGAATTGAAGACCTCTGCTCAAAAGTAAACGGCTATCTCCCCAGACTTTCACTGCAAGGAGCTTAGCACTCTCCCCAACGAAGTCAACGGCGGCCGTCTCCACCACTTGGACGAAGGAGGTTAGGCTTAAATTAGACATTCACGTCGATGGCACACCAATTCCAATAGTGAACAACACAAAAACTTTAGGGGTCACCTTTGAAAGCCTGCTCTCCTTTTCAATGCACAAAACCGCAGTTGTCAACAAAGTACAGAGCCGCAACAAGATCCTCAAGTCGCTCGCCGGCAGTACCTTGGGCAAAGACAAAGAAACGTTGTTGGTAACATACAAGGCAATTGGCCGGCCGGTTCTAAACTATGCTGCGCCTGTTTGGTCGCCGGGGACTCGTTGGACACAGCACCACCTACACAGCGAAGCGCAAGTGCTTCCCGTCAGCAAGCAATTTCTGGTGGGATGCCACAGACGTGAGCACCCTAGCAGACCCTTTCTCTAGGAGCAGCCTCCGCCCAGGCACGACAGGGGGCACCGACGACCTACTGCCGAGTGATCAACAGCATTCACAGGGAGTCGTGGCCCAATAACTACCTGTGGTAGACACGGAGCTTCAACTGCCAAGATAGACTCGCGTTACTGCGTCCAGTTACGGTGTGGAGACTCCTCGCACGACGCCAACCCCGAAGTTCAGTGCGAATGGAGCCATTTCCGGGATATGCAGTTTAAATAGGTTTTTGGGTTGGAGTTTGATACAAGCCGAAGGATAAGCATACCGTCACTACACACGAATAAAGGCGCGCTAGTGTTTTGACGGCGATCAAAGGCGTTTAAAAAAATTTTGCGAAAAAAGATGATTAAAAAAACTTTGGCGAAGTATGTTAAGAGTCTTTGACGCTGAAATTTTTGTATGCGTCTTTTTTCGCCGTCAACTTTTGGGCTCGTGCCTTTATTCGTGTCTAGTAACGATACAGAATAGCCCGGATGCAATATGTTGCTCTTAGCTGAGAAAGATCTAGGCAAAGTTAGATCGCCGAAACAACAGGCCTAGGTCGGATACAACCCGCATGTTTCACATTAACTCACCGGTTTAAATTTCATGCGTAGCTCCGCGTACATTATATTATCCTCGTACATCTCTTCCATCAGCTGCCAGTGAAACATACGAAAAACTGGTTCATAGCCTATGGTATCACTTACAGTATCGAATATGTCTTCAAATCGCCGCCAAACCTTGTTCTGATCATTGTATTCAACTGCGAAAGAAAGCTAAAGAATAACCGTAAATGCTTACAAACTGCATGGCTACACATCACTTACGTTCCGGCAAACGCGAGTACAAACTAAGTTTAGTTCCCAAAAAACTATCATATCGACTCCTTGAGAGCGTGCGCTCACGCTCCTGCTGCACATTGTAGTAAACCGAGCGGCAGCCATGTTTCTTGGCGTCCTCACGGAAGCTCAGCACAACACTGCCGCGCGCAGTGAAGCATTTCAAGAGACCTGGCGTGTAGGTGAGATTTCCGATTAGCCAATCGACGGAAACCGCAGGAGTGCGGTGTACGTGCAAAATGGCGCCCTTCGGCATGGCTTGTAAGAATTTGAAAACATTGCTCTGTTCGATGAGCGGCTTGGCTTTGAAAAAGTGCAACGCCGGTGCGTGTTCATGCGGATTTTGCATGCCGTAAGTGAGTTCCATCAGTTTGTGGCGCATGAAAATTTGATGTACCATCAACTCATTTTCGTCAAGCTGCAAGTGACCGCCAGTGAGAAGAAGTTGCTCAGCTTCGATGAGTTGGTCACGTTGTTGCGCGTATTCTGGGCGGGAAATTATGTAAGTAAGGATGATAAATATCGATTGTCCTCTGCAATAAAGGCACAACTCAAAAATTAAAAAAACAAAAAAAAAAACACAACCCTTCCTACTTTTGAGTGTACAATCTTTACTATTTAGTTTAGTAATACTCACTGCTTTCCCAAGTAAGGCTTAGACACGGTTTACACAAGGATTTGAGGCATGAGACACTTAACAATAGGAAGGGTTTTGTTTTGTTGAATTTTCAGTTGTGTCGATATTGCAGAAAACCATCGATATATTTAAGTATAAAGGTATAAGTACGTATGTAAGTATGTGTGTAGATACGTACTTAACGTATTTGGCTCATCGTATAAATGATCTGCGGTGAGAGATTTCTGATACAGTATGCCACTAATCGCAGGCTGCGGCGCCACAATCTCCTGTGTCGGCGCTACCACACGTGCAGCTGGAATGCAAAGTGATTTAGAAACCTACGCACATACAGTGACGAGCAAAACTGTAACATGGTTTAACACTTTTTGTTTCAGCCACCGCTATATTTCCAAGTTCTAACGACTTTCGTCCTTTTGTTGAATATTCTTTTTGGTACATCCCTACTCCCTCCCTCATAATGATTTGAAGTCAATACAACAACAATAAAAAAACCAGCAGACAAAAATGTAAATTAAGGCAGATGTTACAGTTTTGCACTCATATATTTTTATGAGCTTTTTAACAATTTTCACGAAAAAAAAGAACTACTAACACAATGTTCAGTACGCTTTTGCCTGTTTCAGTTCCTGGATGTGCTTTGGCATACCTTATTTGTATCTTTGTAAAAATTCTGGAGGTATATCCTTAGTTTGCTTTCACAGCTCATGTACTCGATTTTACGGACTTTGATACTTATTAAGCTGTGCTTTTAGTTGATTTCGCAAATTCTCGATGAGATTCATATCCGCGGTTTGTGGAGGTCATTTCAAATTAGCAAATTTTTGCTTTTGTATCCAGTCTTTGCGAACAAATGCAGTATGTTTTGCGTGATTTTTCAGCAGAAACTCTCATTTTTCGACCACATCATGCAAATTTTGTTGAAATATGTACAGATACTGTTCCCTACGCATAATGCGTACTAACGGACCAACAAAATTTTTGAAATACAACCCCAAACAATTAAGATCCTACCACTGTGATTCTCAGTTTGCAGTACATGATGCGCTTAGGCTTAATTTGGGTCTTTGATCCAATACCATGCCCGGCCATCTGATTGAAAGCGATTAATTTAGTCTTGTCAGACCAAAAAACCTTTAATTGAAACTTAAAAATATGTTTTTTATTGCATTCTGAACGGCCTAA
>NW_023459361.1:54936-62188 GCF_013731165.1 Rhagoletis pomonella | reverse complement strand
TTAGGCCGTTCAGAATGCAATAAAAAACATATTTTTAAGTTTCAATTAAAGGTTTTTTGGTCTGACAAGACTAAATTAATCGCTTTCAATCAGATGGCCGGGCATGGTATTGGATCAAAGACCCAAATTAAGCCTAAGCGCATCATGTACTGCAAACTGAGAATCACAGTGGTAGGATCTTAATTGTTTGGGGTTGTATTTCAAAAATTTTGTTGGTCCGTTAGTACGCATTATGCGTAGGGAACAGTATCTGTACATATTTCAACAAAATTTGCATGATGTGGTCGAAAAATGAGAGTTTCTGCTGAAAAATCACGCAAAACATACTGCATTTGTTCGCAAAGACTGGATACAAAAGCAAAAATTTGCTAATTTGAAATGACCTCCACAAACCGCGGATATGAATCTCATCGAGAATTTGCGAAATCAACTAAAAGCACAGCTTAATAAGTATCAAAGTCCGTAAAATCGAGTACATGAGCTGTGAAAGCAAACTAAGGATATACCTCCAGAATTTTTACAAAGATACAAATAAGGTATGCCAAAGCACATCCAGGAACTGAAACAGGCAAAAGCGTACTGAACATTGTGTTAGTAGTTCTTTTTTTTCGTGAAAATTGTTAAAAAGCTCATAAAAATATATGAGTGCAAAACTGTAACATCTGCCTTAATTTACATTTTTGTCTGCTGGTTTTTTTATTGTTGTTGTATTGACTTCAAATCATTATGAGGGAGGGAGTAGGGATGTACCAAAAAGAATATTCAACAAAAGGACGAAAGTCGTTAGAACTTGGAAATATAGCGGTGGCTGAAACAAAAAGTGTTAAACCATGTTACAGTTTTGCTCGTCACTGTATGTGCGTAGGTTTCTAAATCACTTTGCATTCCAGCTGCACGTGTGGTAGCGCCGACACAGGAGATTGTGGCGCCGCAGCCTGCGATTAGTGGCATACTGTATCAGAAATCTCTCACCGCAGATCATTTATACGATGAGCCAAATACGTTAAGTACGTATCTACACACATACTTACATACGTACTTATACCTTTATACTTAAATATATCGATGGTTTTCTGCAATATCGACACAACTGAAAATTCAACAAAACAAAACCCTTCCTATTGTTAAGTGTCTCATGCCTCAAATCCTTGTGTAAACCGTGTCTAAGCCTTACTTGGGAAAGCAGTGAGTATTACTAAACTAAATAGTAAAGATTGTACACTCAAAAGTAGGAAGGGTTGTGTTTTTTTTTTTGTTTTTTTAATTTTTGAGTTGTGCCTTTATTGCAGAGGACAATCGATATTTATCATCCTTACTTACATAATTTCCCGCCCAGAATACGCGCAACAACGTGACCAACTCATCGAAGCTGAGCAACTTCTTCTCACTGGCGGTCACTTGCAGCTTGACGAAAATGAGTTGATGGTACATCAAATTTTCATGCGCCACAAACTGATGGAACTCACTTACGGCATGCAAAATCCGCATGAACACGCACCGGCGTTGCACTTTTTCAAAGCCAAGCCGCTCATCGAACAGAGCAATGTTTTCAAATTCTTACAAGCCATGCCGAAGGGCGCCATTTTGCACGTACACCGCACTCCTGCGGTTTCCGTCGATTGGCTAATCGGAAATCTCACCTACACGCCAGGTCTCTTGAAATGCTTCACTGCGCGCGGCAGTGTTGTGCTGAGCTTCCGTGAGGACGCCAAGAAACATGGCTGCCGCTCGGTTTACTACAATGTGCAGCAGGAGCGTGAGCGCACGCTCTCAAGGAGTCGATATGATAGTTTTTTGGGAACTAAACTTAGTTTGTACTCGCGTTTGCCGGAACGTAAGTGATGTGTAGCCATGCAGTTTGTAAGCATTTACGGTTATTCTTTAGCTTTCTTTCGCAGTTGAATACAATGATCAGAACAAGGTTTGGCGGCGATTTGAAGACATATTCGATACTGTAAGTGATACCATAGGCTATGAACCAGTTTTTCGTATGTTTCACTGGCAGCTGATGGAAGAGATGTACGAGGATAATATAATGTACGCGGAGCTACGCATGAAATTTAAACCGGTGAGTTAATGTGAAACATGCGGGTTGTATCCGACCTAGGCCTGTTGTTTCGGCGATCTAACTTTGCCTAGATCTTTCTCAGCTAAGAGCAACATATTGCATCCGGGCTATTCTGTATCGTTACTAGACACGAATAAAGGCACGAGCCCAAAAGTTGACGGCGAAAAAAGACGCATACAAAAATTTCAGCGTCAAAGACTCTTAACATACTTCGCCAAAGTTTTTTTAATCATCTTTTTTCGCAAAATTTTTTTAAACGCCTTTGATCGCCGTCAAAACACTAGCGCGCCTTTATTCGTGTGTAGTGACGGTATGCTTATCCTTCGGCTTGTATCAAACTCCAACCCAAAAACCTATTTAAACTGCATATCCCGGAAATGGCTCCATTCGCACTGAACTTCGGGGTTGGCGTCGTGCGAGGAGTCTCCACACCGTAACTGGACGCAGTAACGCGAGTCTATCTTGGCAGTTGAAGCTCCGTGTCTACCACAGGTAGTTATTGGGCCACGACTCCCTGTGAATGCTGTTGATCACTCGGCAGTAGGTCGTCGGTGCCCCCTGTCGTGCCTGGGCGGAGGCTGCTCCTAGAGAAAGGGTCTGCTAGGGTGCTCACGTCTGTGGCATCCCACCAGAAATTGCTTGCTGACGGGAAGCACTTGCGCTTCGCTGTGTAGGTGGTGCTGTGTCCAACGAGTCCCCGGCGACCAAACAGGCGCAGCATAGTTTAGAACCGGCCGGCCAATTGCCTTGTATGTTACCAACAACGTTTCTTTGTCTTTGCCCAAGGTACTGCCGGCGAGCGACTTGAGGATCTTGTTGCGGCTCTGTACTTTGTTGACAACTGCGGTTTTGTGCATTGAAAAGGAGAGCAGGCTTTCAAAGGTGACCCCTAAAGTTTTTGTGTTGTTCACTATTGGAATTGGTGTGCCATCGACGTGAATGTCTAATTTAAGCCTAACCTCCTTCGTCCAAGTGGTGGAGACGGCCGCCGTTGACTTCGTTGGGGAGAGTGCTAAGCTCCTTGCAGTGAAAGTCTGGGGAGATAGCCGTTTACTTTTGAGCAGAGGTCTTCAATTCCATTCCCAGACGCCAATATCGATCAGTAGTCAGCGTATGAGATCAGGGAAACTCCCTCAGGTGGCTGGGAGAGCTTAGAGATGTAGAAGTTAAACAGTAAGAGGAAGAGGAAGAGGACACCACCTTGTGGAACCCCTTGTTTGATTCTTCTAGGTTTCGGGGTTTGATCACGGAAGATTACTGACGACTGTCTACCACTCATATGATTCGCCGATCACCGTTTGAATGCCTGTGGGAGAGGAGGCCTCCTCTAATGTCTTCTAGTAGCGTGGAATGACAGATGGTGTCAAACGCCTTCAACAACGCTACTAGGACTGTTCTCTCACAGGGGCGATTGCGGTTTAGGCCACGTGTTATCTGTGTGTTTGTGGCGTTAAGTGCTGTTGTTTGCTGTTAACTTTACGGACACCACGTTTAGATCGGCGAACCCCAATTAACACGACTCTTTCTTTGGCTTGGCCCCATCGAAAGTTTACGTTTCATAGGCCTGCCATTAAATGACCCTGACGGCTAATGGTCTAAAAGCCTTCACTACAAAAAAAAAAAAAATAAAATAACGAGCCCTGATATTTTTGTTTCAGCTTTATGGCGCTAATGGCACCACAGTTGCAACTGAGTACGAAGCCGCCGACATTCTTTTAGAGCTAATAGATGAGTTCAAGCGTTCACACCCCAGCTTCTTAGGTCTAAAAATAATCTATGTGGCGCATCGTGGCTCAGATGATGTTAAAATGTTTAAAGCTTTCCAAACATTCAAAGACTTCCAGTAAGTGCAACGAATATACAATTATAAATTAATTGAAAAAGAAATAATACAGTCATGTTTAAATAATTTTTCTCTCCTCACAGTGAACGATATCCCGATTTCGTTATCGGTTTTGATCTGATCGGACAGGAGGATAAGGGAAAAGCTTTGCAAGCGTTTGCGTCCATTTTACAGAATTTACCGAAGTCTGCAAAGTATTTCTTTCACGCCGGGGAAACAAGTGAGTTTCAAATCAATACCGTTAAATACAAACGAAGGAATACGTGCTTTTCTTATTTCTCCTTGCAGATTGGCTGGGCTCGTCAGTGGATTTGAATTTAGTCGATGCTATTCTTTTGAATACCACACGCATTGGACACGGTTATTCGCTGATGAAGCATCCCTTGCTTAGCAAGGCCGTTAAAGAGCGTGACATTGCGCTCGAAATTAGTCCGCTCTCGAATCAGGTGTTGAATTTAGTTTGGGATTTGCGAAATCATCCGGGTGGCTACTTTATGTCCGAGAATATACCCTTAGTAATCTCGAATGACGATCCGGGTTTTTGGAATGCTAAAGGTTTGAGTTATGATTTCTATTACGCGATTATGAGTTTCGCACCGAGTAATGCTGGCTTGAAAACACTCAAGAGTCTAGTGTGGAATTCTATTAAGTACTCGGCGTTGAGTGATACGGAGAAAGAGTATGCGTATGCGCAGTTGCAGAGTGATTGGTCCGCATTTCTGGATCGTGTCATTAGCGGGGAAGTAGTGTAATTTGTCCTTAGATACATACATATAGTATAGATGTATATACATATGTAGGTGTTTTCATTTGTAGTTACACGTTTTTTAGATGAATATAAAATTAAATTATAACTCCTGCGATATATTTTTTACATGAAATTTATGAATGACTACTTCATTGTACATTTAAGCATGCATTTTAGGTACCTTTTACAATTTTAAATATTTCCAAAGTGTTTCTAATCAGTATACATGTGTTCCGCTATGAAATTTTGGCAGCTTTCGGTTATTTGCAGAAAAGCGCATCGAAAGCCACCTATTGAATTGCACTGAAATTGGGATTGAGAAAAAGGTTTACCTCTGTAATAAAAGTATTTTCAAATTTAATTGAAATAACTCACAAAATAGGGATCACGTATAATTTGGTCTTCAGGACGGTCAATATACTTTCCCAGTAATTCGACTTTTGCGCAACGCTGTTGGCTGGAATCCTTCGCAAGGGTTTCTAGCTCATGCAAATTATGCTCATCCATGGCGAGAATATAGTCATTGTTGTAGAAGTCCATTATGGTAATCTATGAGGCATTCGAAATGTATTGGGTTGTAGACGATGTACTTCAGCAAGTATGGAGCATGTATATTACCTGTCTTCCCACATGATCTGTTGTAAGGCTATTCTCTGCCAGTACCTTGATACAGCGATCATCTGGCTTACGACCTACATTCCACGTTCTCAGGCCAGCGCTGTCCACTTCTCAGCTGAGATCGTATTCTTGTACCCAGTGCTTCATGACGCTTTCCGCCATTGGTGAACGACAAGTATTGCCTGCGTACAAGACTTTTGTTAATTTCAACACCTGTTTACATACACACATACGTACATACATATCTCGATCCGTAAATCTAAACTTACCAATGCAAACGAATAGGATTTTCAAGGACTTCATGTTTCGATTTTATCAAATACTATTAAAATTTAATATTCTAAAGTTAGGGAAACAATATTCATGATGAATATAATTTAGCATGTTTCTTAGAGGCGATTTGTCAAATAAAGCGAAAACTTACATAAGAAATTTTGCTGACTTTTATATTTTTCGTTTTTGACAAAAAGAAAATCAAAGAAAATCTGAAACAGTGTAAAATTTTCAGATGAAAAAAGGTGAAAAATTATTCACATAAAAGAATTTCCTATGAACTTGGAGTATCACCATTTTCCTTCAATTTGTGTTTCCAGTTATGAAATGGCGGTCGAATCGTTTCATCCTACAAATAGCAAAACTTGATGGGTCTATTCGGGGTAGGGCCTCCAATCAACCCATGTATGGCATGCAACCATACTTAGTTCCTATAATTCTTCGCCAACACGCTCCGCCTATGTATTTTTGATGTTGCTGAGTTTGGAAGAATGATGGTGACAGTGCTTTGCCAGATAAAAATCTGCGTCGTTCTGATTACGTAGACCCGACTGTCGTGGTATAATTTTGATAACTACTTGAACTTCTTTGCATCACTGTGCTTCGCCCTATACTATAAGTTATTTGGCAAAAACACAATTTTTGTTTGCATTTTCTTTTTTTTAACAAATATCTATTTATTTCTTATGCTTTCACAAAAGGGGTTTTGAATATATCACGTATATCAGCTGGTTTTCGTGCATTGAACATTTAATTTCACTATTAACATGCTAACTAATTTAGATTCAATTGCTTTCTTCTTAAACCTTACCAGCCACAGCTTGTTCGAAAAACGCCGCACACGCTTTAACGCATTGCTGATAAGCTTTTTCGAAACCAGCATCGCCTCGTTGCTGAAAAAGTATACAATGTTACATATTCATCGGCAAACATAGTTTAGTTTAATTGCTTCAATATTCCACTCACATAGTAAGGATCCACGATGATGCGATCACTTTTATCCAGCCCGAAATCACCTAACATTAGCAACTTAGCTTTGGAATTCGCTGGCGCTAGCGAACGCAAATCACCCATATTTTCCTCATCCATGCCGAAAATGTAGTCAAAATCATGAAAATCTTGCTTCTTTATTTGACGGGCTCGATTGTTGTAGGGTAAATCATGTTTTTTCATTGTGCTCAATGCTCGATGATCAGGTGGACTGCCACGATGCCAATCGCCAATTGCAGCAGAATCCACTTTCCAATCAGCGGAGGCGCCGGCTTTTTCGATTGTGTCAATCATTACCGCCTCGGCAATGGGAGAACGGCAAATATTACCTGCAATGAATGAAACTTACATTAAAAGACTCGCAGCAATAACTTCTCCGCATACCTAAACAGATCATCAAAATCTTCTTGACCATCTTCGTGCTATTTAATTGTATTATTTTTCTCAAATATGTCTCAAATCTATTGCACTGTTGTTCAATTTGACTTTTGATGTCCTCTATGACATTCGCTATCAAATCATATGGTTACGACGTAAGTACGTTGTCTTGTTTAACGTCACGTACAACTAACATACTGTTAGCATTAACCTTTTAGGGGCTAAGAGTTTTATTAGCTTCGTTCCTCAACTTTAATGATGCAACCTGTTAAATTATCAAAAAAAAAAACTGGTTAATCTGTCAAATACAGCGTGGATGCCAGCAGTTTTTTTT
>NW_023459361.1:0-39936 GCF_013731165.1 Rhagoletis pomonella | reverse complement strand
AGCTGGCGTTCGAATCTGCATCCGTAGCGTGTCTGCGTTTGTATGTGTGTGTGTGTGTGTGTGTGTGTGTGTGTGTGTAGTTTGGAGCTGCGCGACTCTTGGCTTAGTGCCACATCTCACTTGTAAATTTTGTAAAGTGTGTGTCGATGTAAAAAAGTCTGTCTACGGTTTTACAAGCCACAAATACCAAACCAAGTTAAAACGTGTCTACGAGAGCCAAGCAGCCAGTATTTTAGACTGCCACACCATTGGAAATTATCGAAAATCGAAGTGAGAAAATAATGTATGCACAAATTTTAAATAAATTCAAATCGAATGAAAGTGGATGCGATAAACTAAGCGCAGATATAATTAAAAAATATATACATACAAAAAAATAGGCAGATAAAAAATTAAAAATTAATTTACACAATTTTTACTAAAATTAAAGTTAAGTGTAAGCAATTTGAAAACATCTTACTTAACTGAATATGAAAGTGTTAAGCCAGAAATTCTAGTAAAAAGCTTTTATTAAGAAAAAAAAAGTTAAAGTGTGCAACTCAAATTGTAATGCAACTGTGGAGGTGACAGAATTACTCACATTTCGATTCAAAAAAAAAAAAAACGACTGCCAGACTTTTAAATGTGCAATCGTGGTTAAAGAGCAACATCAGCAGTAAAACAACTAAAAATCTATGAATCAGTTTTTATTAAATTAATTGATTATGGTTGCTGCAAAGAAGCAATAAAAATTTCAGATACCTAATAAAAAACCAAAAACCATGAAAACAAAATTCGATTAAAAATTAGCAAGTCACAGCGGAAATCGGCGCTTCCTCGATTTTTTCGAGTCACGGTCGTCGCACTTGTATTTAAAATTAAAGATTTTTTTCAAATTTTTTGATTAAAATACCTACCTATTTTTTAATATTCAACTGACCGCCACACCTAGCAGCCACTCAGGCATTATAATCAACACTTGCCACGCTACAAGCCAACGGAACAGGTATGTAAAACACAAAAAAAATGTGTTTATTATTTTCGAATGCATACCTACAAATTTCGTGTAGAAAACAAATAAAGAATCGAAAAAGAAAACATATCAACATATACCCAGTTGTTTAGGCAACTTGTCGGCGGCAATGCTCCTGTGCGCTAGCGAAGACCTTTGTCATAGCGACTAAAACAAATAGAGGAAGTGCAGTACAAATATCTACATACATATATGTATACCTAACTACATACATAAAATTCAGGATATTTTGGGCGCTTCACTCGTCACTTGTACGCTTCAAAAAAAAAAAAAAGAGCCAGTCTCTTGTCTCACTTAATATGCTCCTAATTTCTTAGTTTTCATAATACATAGCCTATCGCTTTTATTTTGCTGCATTTGTTGTTGCTTTCTTATTTGTTCCGTTCGCCGGTTTGGTCAGTTTGCTACCTACATACCGCTGAACGCTAAATATTCTTCAAGTGCAGCAGGGTGGTTTGTCCTTTCTCATTGTCCGAACTAGATGTGTAACCTTAACCTTTGTTTAGCCATGAATTGTGTGGGAACTATCGGCTGGTGTATTTGAAGACGGTGTTTCTATGTATGTATTTAGTTGTATATCCTTGCATGGGAATTTTTAGATTGATATCAGCTATGTACATGTATGCAAGTACATTAGGGTGCCCCACCAAAAATAATTTGCGGGTTTTCCACGAGAATAAAAAAAAAAAAACATATTATATCTTAAGATTCCTGCCAAAATTTTCAGAAAAGTATTTAGATTTAAGTGAGCTGGACCTATTTGAAAATATTTAACTCCAAAACTAGGTTTAAAAAAAATATTATTGTTTCAAAAATTTTTTTTAATCACCTTGGCAGGAGTCTGAAACTAACTTCCCACGGGCACTGCCAATTATGTTCATGTTTAGATGTTTCTGGCTGTTCAATTTGACAGCGATTTGCATGGAAAGCTGGAAATATTGCCGCGTATGGCACGCTCTTTAGAATTACGTAATTCGACGGGTAATTGGAAAGCGAATTACGAATTCGAGAGCGAATTACGTACCGATGGAAAGCAGTATTGTTTTTGTTTTTTTTTTGATGGAGGGTGAGGCACCCTCATGCAAATTTTGTCGACATCTTCAGCTTAATGAATGCAGTTGTTTTTAGCAGCGATATTAGGGTGATCGTTTGTAAATAACAATCGTCATCTATCCGAGCGAGGAACCGGCCAACCTAGACAAATAGAGAAGACTGTTCACGCCTTGGTACTCCCGTCAGAGAGGCAAATCCACCTGCACTAAAGCGATTGTCGGCGAATTATATGTGAAATCTCTAAACCAAAAAAAGGATTCAACAAGAGTTCCTTAAGGTGATGTCCTCTCTTCACTGCTCTTTTATTACAAGTTTTTTTTTTTATATCTCAAAACATCTTCCTCTACCAGAAGGCGTAGATCCAATCTCACATGCCGATGACTGATCGATATTGGCATCAGGAAATGACAGCGATAACTTGTGGTTCAAGTAAATGGTTAACTCTCAGGCCATTCCAGTTAATTCGCTACATTTTTACTACTTGGGCGAAGGAGGTTCAGCGTTTTTTAAACACACTGTCGATGGCACAATAATCTCGACGTTTGTAACCAGAAAATCTTCCAAGTTACCTTTAGAAGCGTGCTATACTTCTCCGCACACATAGACTTAGTGGAGAATGCAGTTCAGAGCCGAAACAAAGTCCTTAAATCGCTCATCGGTAACCGATTCTACCTTATGCTGCGCTATGTATTCATCGAGGACGAGTAGAATTCAGTAGACTAGGTTTCATACTAGTCGCCTGACCATGTTTTAGATAGCGAGGCCCAAATGTTTCCAGTTAAAAATCTAAAACTATTCTGAGTAGGCCGTTCCTGTTGGGACCATACCGCTCGGAAATTGAAACCGAGAGTCCTACTTGGCAGGTGAGAAGCTATCTCATGGATCTTAAAGGCCAAGTTCAGATGTATGTAGGCCATACGCTAAGCCAGACGAAATACACA
Organism: Rhagoletis pomonella; assembly: GCF_013731165.1. Taxonomy (NCBI): domain Eukaryota; kingdom Metazoa; phylum Arthropoda; class Insecta; order Diptera; family Tephritidae; genus Rhagoletis; species Rhagoletis pomonella. The sequence goes on along the minus strand of NW_023459361.1, from coordinate 36,930 downwards.
CAGGCTTTAAACGGCATTAGCTAGGCTCAGGCAAACCTTTGTCAACTCTTGATCTGTGCATGCCATCATCGGCAACCAACTTACATCTATCCCTGAAGAAGAGCCGGATTTGCCTCTTGGCACAACTCTTTATGGAAACCGTCTGAATTCTGGGCCGATATTTAAAAGAGTTAGAACTAAGGCAGGCTTAGGTAAGCCGCTGGAGTGCTTATGGTTTAGAGTTTCAAATTTCTTATGCGAAAACATGAGTTGGAAGAGACGACAAAAAATAATGTGGTACTTGCGGATATAGGCTGAACCTTGACAGTAATAGACATTAGAAAATGTGTTTACCATTTAAACTACTCTGGCGCCCTGGTTTGTTCCCTGGCGCAAACATTCAATATAATCTTATCAAGCTACATAGGTAGCTTACAAAGAGCAGCAGGTGCAAGAATTCGGGAGCACTAAGGTCCCACACAGCAGAAGCGTTAAACACATTTCTATAACTAAACCCTTTTGCCCTCCACCTAAAGAAGTGGCTGCAGTCATATACAGAGGGTCACCGTAATACAATTACGACAAATGATATCTAATCTCAATTTCAATAATAATGCACAAATGTGATTTACATCATCATTTATATCATATTCATCGATCTATTGCCAAATTTTTGCCCTTTTGTCCAGAAATCTCCAAAATTGATTTCTAAATCGCCACGATTTCAAATCTTACTATTTTAGAAATAGTTACAGTGCAGCCACGTAAACTCCTTCCCCTCCGTCTTTTTCTACCATGTACTCCATGGCCTTGAGGATTACAAATACCTCAGCCTCGAAGACCGAAGCATATTCCCCAAGAAAAAAGTGAATCTTATCTCCATTAACTTCGATGAAGATCCCAGATCCTGACCCACAGTCAGTTTTGGAGTCATCAGTGAAGATTCGACAATGTGTGAGTCCGGGATCAGTGCTGGTATTAAATCAACATTCACACACATTTAAATTTAAGATTTGTGAAAGTAACTCCTAATTAGGACCATTGTAGTCAAATGTTTCTAATCAAAATTTATGATCGCAGCTTTCAGAGAAATCTACACGATTTAGTTCTCAAGTTGACTTTTATACATGTCCTCATAAAGAATAACCGGTGCAGTTGCAGCACATGAACAGCCAAATAAATTCACCTCCGAATTTTTTACTAATATGCTGAGATTTACATATATGCATATGTACATTAGGATGCATCGCCAAAAATAAAAGTTGCGATTTTTCCGCTGGAATTATAAAATTTGTTATACTTTAAGTCATCCGCCAAAATATTTCGGAACAATATTAAGATTTACGTGAGTTGGACCGATTTGAAGATACCTCAAAAAATCTATGTAATTATGTATTTTGATTCCATTGCTAATTTTTTTTTAACATTTTCATGCAGGCATTTGAAGTTTAAACTCTTTTAACAGCTGAGGTGATTTTTTAGAAAAATATTTTTAAATGCTAATTTTATTTATAAAAAACCCGACTTATGGAGGTATTTTAAAAAAGCTCCAGCTCACGTAAATCTTAATATTTTTCCGAAACATTTTTGCGGAAATCTTAAAAAACAATATATTTTTTTTGATGGAAAAACAGTTTCGACATTTGCTTGTATGGCGAGTGATGCATCCTAATGTACATACGTGGAGTCGAGTCAAGTAGGGAAAGGTCAGTTAAAGTTAACTAAATACAAGATTATTTGCTTTGCCAGTAACAATGTAGGAGAATTTGATGCCACATGCACTATGTACCAGCAACAGACCAGCAGCGAAGTGAGTGAGGAGGCTGGGAAATCTCCTGCTACTTTTGTTGCTTGCTGCATTTGTATTTATTTGATTTCGAATAATTTTCCATTGCAGTTTGTATTTGTCTTTTGAACTTTGTAATTCCCTATGCTTTGTTAAGTTTTGCCCGCAGCTTCAGGTTTTGTGGCTTTCTGTGTTGAATGCAATGCTTTTGCGTAGCTGAGTAGCGAGGTAGCAAGCTACTCGCTTGTATTTAGAGTATTACTATTTGCTTTTAAGCGGGTATAGAAAACGAATTTCCCGACAAATACACACATACATACATACATTTTTATTTAAGTACATAGTGCACTTGTAGATACATATGTATTTACTCTTACTGATATGCATTATTTGCTTGCTTCTTTATTATTTACACTGCACTTGCGTTTCGCCACAGCATGCCAGAGCACTTTGGGGTTTTGCGTTCCGAAACTTTGCTGCTGCACAAACGACAAACTTGCCGCTGCGAGTATCTAACTTTAACTTTGAGTTCGACTTAACTTTTTCTTTTTGGCTTTGCCATTTAAAATCTGCTGGCACCTCTCCTCCTTCAATCCACATCCAAAAGTCCTCAACAGTCTCACAACTCTGCCGGTTTCAGTTTACTTGCTGCCTTCCCCCCAATTGGCTTCAAAAGTGGTTTTACTTTTATTTAATTTAGTTTTCCATGCGTCAACGTTCGCTGTGCTCCTGGAGGAGCATACAACTCACCTACTGTGGATGTATTAGCGAGCATACGAAAATAACAACAACAACAAACATACAAAAGCGTGTGCATGCGGTATTTGGGTTTACACGTACCTTCGCCTCGTTTGTCGGCGTGTGCTTGTAAGGCTTCAGAACTCGGAGTCAACCGCAAAGGCATAAGTAAGTACGCTTACCTGCTTGCTTTCTCTGCTCTTACCTTCCCCCCCTCATTATCTACTTCGTCTTGTCCAAAGTTCTATTTTTAAAAATTGCATCTTGAAGATGCGTTCCTCGTTCCTTTCTGGTGCTCACGAGTTCTTGAATATCGTTGTTGAGCGGTTAGCTGGCTGAATCATACGTGGAAGCAGGAACAGCAGCAGCAGAAGCAGAAAAAGGAGAAACCAGCGCAGCACCTACCAGCCTTCGTTGTGTACTGCTGCGCGCCGTCGTCGCTGCCGTTCAAGAGCCGGTTTTCGTTGTTTTCAATATACACTCAACTTGGATTGGAACGCGCGCGCAGTTGACGTTAGCGTCGCAGCGCGCGTCAGCGTTTTAAGCCAAGCTTCAGGCGCGTTGATGTTGCACACCGGATTGTAAGCTTTTTTTGAATCTTTTCTAAAGTAGGTGTCTGTCTACTTGACCAGCGTTAGTCACGAAGCGTGCGTTTTGCCATACATTTTCATACTTTTTTTCTTTCTTTATAAAACAGCAGCAATAATAACACGTTTGTGTTGTGTTATTGAACGCTTCGTTTCAGTTTCTCTCAGCGCGTTCGATTTTCTTTCGTTTTCAATGGATCACCGCAGCTGCTGTTCGATGCCGCTTGCTATCGATGAGTATTCCCGCTGCCACAATCGAGGTTGTGCTGGCTGTCGACTCTGCTTTGCCCTGCCCTGCTTTGTTGGCGTCTTCGTAGCGTCTTTGGTGTCGTCGCGTTGTTGAGGTGTTTGGCCAGTTGGCCAAGTCAACTGGTTAGACGGCCTGCTGCTTGGTCAACACTACTTAGTTCAATATAAACTGTGTGTTTCTTCTTGCTTATTCACAGAAATATGATTCGACAGACATACATACATACATACATACATATATGCTTATGTAGCTAGCTGGCTTACTTTGCCACTTTTCTTGTTGGAGTCACGCCTGTTCTCGTTACCAGTTTCTGGCCATTGCCATTATAGGTAATGTTGAGCGTGTTTTTGTTATTTTTGTTGTAGCTATTGCCGCACTTTATTTATTTATTTTTTTCCTTGCTCTCGAGGTGCATGGCCTTATTTACCCAGATTTGAGATTGGAATTTTGATTTCTTTCTTTTCGCAATCGTCTTGGCTGCTGAGCTTCTTCTGGTTGTAACACATTTCAAATTGGCGGCTAATTTGTTGCATTAATTAAATTTGAAAAGAAAGATGAGGAATTAGCTTACAAAAAAAAAAGAGAGAAAACATCGAGTTTTTATTATTGGCACGTATTGAAGATATTCTGAGGCGGTTTTAAGAAAGGAAGTATGTATTAGTGAAACTATTTTATTCCAATTAAAATATGTAGACAATTTTTGTTTCAAAAGAAGCCAACCAAATATTAATCCTCTTTTCCGGAACGCACCGAGTGTGCCATTTATAATAAAAAGCCAATTAGAATTTAAATTTATTTTTAAAACTCGCACATGAATAAGGACAATAATAACACGAAACGCACCAAAACGTTCCGAAAAATCCAGCGAAGTTTGGAATAAATCACAAAAGTTTCCGAGCAATAAAAAAAATGGTGATAATTTGGAGAGTTTTCAAAAAGAAGCCGGCAAATTTGGAAATATTTAAATTTTTTATCAGCGCTGATAAAAAAAATTTGCCTCAACAAATAAAAAGCAAAAATCAGTAGTCATTTCCTCTTCGGAAAAATAAAACGGGTCATGGCAAAATCGTAATTTTTTATTTTTATTTTTTCGCGATAGGTTTTGTGATAGTTATTTTTTCGAAAAAAAAAACATAATCATTATTTTGAAATGTTTATTTTTTCGATCACTTTTAACCACTATGATGGAGACTGCGGTTTTATGACCGGTTTTAAAGTTTCGAATCCAGCTCACAAGAAATATTTTTCATTATTTCTGTTGCTTGAAAAAGCACTTTGCTTTTGCTGTAAATTTTCTTGAAGATATAAATATACGAGCAATTTTTTCTTGAGAGTTGCAAAATGATTTTAGAAATTTTTTTTCCTAATTTTTTGTGCGCTATTTTATATGAATTTTGCGTTTTTCTTGAGAGCTAGAAACAGCCTTTAAATCTTTTATGAACTAAAAAATTAAATCCGACAATAACGGTAGTAGTATGATCGAAAAGCTAAAACGCAAAAACAACGATTAAAGATTGATAAAAAAAGAAGAAATTATAATTTCAACGGTTAAATTCTGATGTATTGCAGAACGATTTTCTCTCAGCCCTCGTAAAGTTTGGCTTGGAGGCAAACCGTTTTCGGCGTTATGCCATCTTCAGTGCCAGTTTTAGTTCTCACACTCTTACCCTGCCGAAAACACCACCTAAACCTCAAAACCTAAAAATAACTTTGATTGAAGTTCCATAGAGCTTTTCCCTTTTTTACTTTTATCGCAAGTTGCACGTTTCCCATTTCATGCTAATTCTATTTTTTCTTTTTAGAAATTTCACATTTGTCTTGTTACGCAATTCATCACAAAAACAACAACTTACGGTCAGCTATTAAAACAATATTTTAGCTAATAATTCAATACTATTTTTAGAAAAAGTTATTTTTTCATTCAATTGTGTATCGCCATTTATTTATTCTAACTGCCGTTGTTTTCACGTTTCCATTTATTTCGTGCGTTTTTTTTGCGGTTATTTTTGAGCGTTTGTTTCAAATGGGCACGACTGGACCGTATCTACATACATACATACATACATATGTTTGACTGTGTTGCTGACATTGAAAATGCGCTCTGTTTCGCCCTAATTGTTTTTCATTTCCACTAGTTACTCATTGAAATTCACCTTCGACTACTTGGCTGTATATTTTGCTGGGAAACTTTTTTGCTTTTCTTAAAATTTTGTAATGTAACATTTTGGTCACGAAATTTCCTGGCCTGCCAAAAGTGCAAAGAAGTGAATGGGAATGTGACACCGTTTGAAGTACTGTCGAGAATCCAACCTTTAGAATGGATTTAAAACGAACATTTCTACGGGAAATAGCGTCCCCGCAGAGGGAGGCTTACACATTTCGGGATTACTGTAGCGATTTTCTGGCTAATACGTATGAAATTAGCATGGCGACAAAGTTTGTACGCAATGGTGGCTTTGCCAGACCGTAGCCAAGGCTCGTCAGTTGGAGGCGAGCAATTGGGTATGCTTTGACGTAGATATGTATGTCTAAAGCGGCTACATTCCCCTAAACAAAACAAGGGGACTTTATACCGGGTTCCTGGGTCTGCTACAATCCTGGAGCAAAACAGCATAATCATATTTTCGTTTATCTTTGCATGTCTGAGCTCCTGGGGGAGAAGGTTAGAGCAGCTATGTACTAATAAAACGTTCACTAATCTGGACATACATAAATATGTACTATATGGCGTATCGTGACCGCTTTGGCTATTGCTTGATTATCGGAAAACATATCCTACTGAGACTCTAAACAGAGCACAGAGATTCTTACTTGATATTAACGAAACACTGCACTCTTGGCCGAGAGCCTGAAGCTGAATACTCTTGATCTGACCAATCAGGTTTGGGTTCTCTGGATTCCGCGACATATTGGTATTAAAGGAAACGAGATTGTCGATAAACTAGCGAAGATAAGTGCATCAACTCCTTTCACCGGCCCAGAGCCTGTGTGTGGCCTGTGAAAAGGGGCACTCTCTGAACTTGTTCGGTTAGAGGAAGAGGCTCATAGAAAACGCTACTGAGATAATCTACCAGGTCTAGAGCAGTCCAAAGCACTTTTAGGAACATATAACCTAAAATGCTTCAAGGAATGTATGAGCTCATCAAAGAATAACTTAAGGGTTGTTAGAGGAAACCCCTAATAGGACACAGCAGGCTGAACTATCTGCTGACTAAACTGGGAATTTACTCGCATGAACGATGCTGATTTTACAGAACGGAAAACGAGACTGCACAGCACATCTTAGAATAATTAATTAATAGACACACTGTAATCCATGAAGGGAGCACAACAGATCTTAAGGTCCCAGTGCTCCATCCCCAACAATAATAATAATAATATTCAGTAATAATACTCTCTATTCGGTTTTTTTCCAGCGTTCCCAAGATGGGTACTTTAGAAGGAGGAAGTAAATAGCACAAGCTCCGTTTCACTTGGGTTTCTCTTTGGTCCAATTGTTTACTCTCTCTAGTTTTACCTGTATATGAAACGTCACACGACCCTCTCGTCCTTCATCGCTTTGAGCAGCGGTTTACAGCCCAGACCCATTTTGTGTGGTGCGCCTGCTGACAAAGCTGCTCTTCGATACCCTCGATAGATCATTTTACACTACTCTATACCTGAGAAATTGATCTACAATCTATGACCTGATTCGTCATCGCTGCTGTAATCGCTAAAGGTATGATGTTGTTAAAGGCATCGCTAATTCCTAGGAATGCCTTCAAGCTGAATTATTTGAAAGTGTTCAATCTATATACGATGTTGGAAGAGTGCCTGAAAAAAAGGTAGGCTTGTGGATCTAAAATCAACCATTTTGCCCCATTATGGTTTGGTGATCGCTGCCATTGAGTATGATTGACCTTGTCTGGTTTACACGTTCCAAACATTCTTTCTGTGGTAAATTATTAAAATAATTAAATTCTATGACGTTGGAAATTCCGTCAAAAGATTATTGCAAAATTTTCTCTAATTGCTAAATTAAGAAAACAAGCAAAATTGTTTGCTATTGTTTAACGCTCAATAAAAGCCAAAAGCTGAATCATAGCTTAAATATGCAAAATATTCCACCAACCAACAAAAAAACGAGCAAATCAAATAGTCAATGAAAAGGCAAAATACGCGAAAGAGCTAGTAAGGTACGCGCCCATAACTTTACGAATTAAAAATGGTATGCCATATCAAAAAAAAAACAACAACTATGTAAGTACTTGCTGGACGAGCTCTGCCAAACCCAACGGACAGATTTCAATTCAAATGAAATGCGGCTGAACCTGAAAACGAGTTTTGGAGCTTGCATTGGTTTGAGTCACAGGCGAACAGCTCAAAGCTAGCAACAACAGCGTTCTACGAGAATCACCACGAAAGCAAAAACAATTTATGTATCTTACAATAAAACAGCGAGGCCAATGTGACGATCACGAAAATCGCGATTATTGGCCAATCACCAGAGCGAGAGATCAACAAATTGAAAAGTGTGATTTGACATTAAGTAATTCGCGGCAGGTAAACAATTTTTGTAAATTGAAAAATATAAAGAACTACATAACGGTAAAAAGTGTCGAGAGCAAGAGATTTGAACTCAACAAAAAGTTTTAAACAAAAAATTCGTGAAGATCCGCATGAACAATAGTGGAATGGCCATTAAAAAATGGATGATTAAAATCTTGAAAACAAGTAAAAAACTCAAATAACAACAAAGATGTGGGCAAACCGCAACGCAAAAAAAACAAAAAAGAAAAAAAACACAAAAGCATTTTATGGTTCCCGCGAAATGGAGAAAAGCAAAACCCCAAAGCTAATCAAGTTTATAAAAATTGAAAAAGGTGCAAAAAGTCAACAAAACCGCAAAAACAATAAAAAAATGTTTACATACCTACAATAACAACAATGGTAGCCACAACAATAGCAACCACACTGAAAGCTGGCGAAGTCCAAAGGAATTTCAGTTAACGTGGCGGCTACGGCAGTGTTGCCAGTTGAGCGTATTTTTCCCTAGATTTAGGGTTATTCTGGGCCATCAGGGAAAAAATTGGGGATAACATATCTTAACGGAGCTTCTTAGGGATTTTTTAATTATCAAAATTTTATTTATTTTTTGTTCTAAGACGTACCAACAGGTTATAGTTTCTTATAATAAACTAATAAAGGATTCTCTTTTTATTAATGTACGTATAATTTTCTAAACCTTTTAATACTTTTAATTTAGTTCCGTATAATTAGGTTAATTGTTTCATAGAACAATTTGAAAGAAGTGTGATTTTAACCCGTTTTCGAGGAGCACATTTTTTTCCCATACAAAAACTGGATAACGGTATTGGACATCTACATTAGGGTTCTTTAGGGAGAAATGGAACGACTTTAGGGTGAAGTTATATGGACTATCTGGCAACACTGGGCTACGGACCGCAACATGTTGACGCTGGTTGTTGCTCGTTTGCCGCCAAGCTAAGCGTGCCAGCTATGCATGTATGTGCAAATTATAAACATCCCAGCAGTATTTGAGGTAAGGGCATGCAAATTCACTGCAATATTCAGTACGAAAAATGCCATTAAACTCAGTTCAGAAACAAATGCCTGAACAATTTACCGAACAGGCAGCGAAGCTTTCAGTGCTACTGAAGTTTTCTGTGAAGGCGTAACGAAGATTTCTGGTCTATTGAACTTTTCACAGAATGCGCAGTAAGGTTTTCAAGCCTAAGTATTAAATTTTAATTAGAAAAAAAAGTTTGTTCGTCCGATCACAGAATGATGTTGTCTAGAAATGTTTATAGAGAATGGGTTCAGCCCAATAAATAATTTCCAGACAATAATAGCAAAAACAAATTTGTACAAAAAAATCAGTCGCGTAATTTGGCTTGATTTGAAGTGAACATTTGAAAGCACGCTTGCGTGTTGTGGCTGTAGCTGAGAGCGCAGGATGCTTGCGACGATTGGTTGCTACCAGGAGTGTCCAGATAAATATTTCTTCTTCTTAAGTACGAAAAAGCATCTGTGAAGTGCACAACGAACCCGTGGAACTTTCCCTTCGCGTAAAACGGATGGGACTATTCAGGTTTTGGAACTACATCTTTTCTGAATATTCAGTAGGAAAAATGTGCGGCTTTCTCAGAAATACTGCTGGGATATTTATAAGCCTAAAAATGTGTGTATGTTCATGTGAATATGTGTAGGGACTTATTTGCTACACGCATAGCAACAATCAGGTATGGCTAAGGTTCAGAGACTGACTTCGCAATCCAGTCAACTCCGGCTGCTTGACTTCTTATGGCAAAAATAAACAAATAACATATATATATATGATATATGTATATGTGCTTGAATGTACAAAAGTATGCATGTTTGTTGGCCTTTTGTATGCCATACGGCGGCTTTTACACACGTTTCATTGCGGTTTAATCGCGGAAATGCGTTTGGCCAAGAATGCCAACCACAATTACGTTTTGAAACAACTTATTACCAAAGTAATTTGAATATCACATTTGAACGGTGTAACGGTGTAGCCTATATATGTACATATATAGGTTGATTCAATGGCGATACAGATCTATGACAGCAGAAATTATTTTTGATAGTTACTTTTTGTAAAAGTGATCCAAATATTTTATGAAAATGGTCGTACTGCACTCAAACTGAAATGTACGTTAACAAATAAATCTGCGCATTTGGGGTACTAAAGATCCACATGCCATTCAAGAAAAAGCACTTGAACAATTTGTGGTTTCAACAGGACGGTGCCACGCCATCTTTCTCTCCCACAGTCACTAGTCTCCTAGGTAAAATTTTTGGATCCGTTTTATGATTGTTCAATCCGCTGCAGGGACGATGTCGTAAACGATCTGCTAGAGAAGCTGGTGATTTCCTATGCGGACGATGTCGCACATTTAGTGAGGGGCAAATTTTAGGATACCTGGTTCTATATTAACATAGTTAATCCCTTAATGTTTTATGGAGTCCTCGTCTGGTGGAATGCACTTGAGAAGGCTAGTGAAGGGAGTGAGTGCAACGAGCTGCCCTCGTCGGAATCAGTGGAACACCTAGGACCACTCCCACCCTGACCCTTGACGTCATGCTTAACATAAAGCAGGTGACTGACTTGGGCTTTGGACACCCTACGATGTTGTGCTAGGCGAGGGTGGCCTGATGGCAATATAGGGATCTCTTTAAGCTCACGAAACCGGATCCCACAATTTTGGAGGTGTTATGACAGGCTTTTGTCCTATCGGGGCTTATGCAGCGTGATTAATTATCACACCAGACCTCCTTTGTTTCAGCTGCATGGGGGACGACGAGTTGGAATCATCTAAACACTTCCTCTTACACTACCTAGCTTTTGATAGATTTCGTAGGCACCTAGGTTCATAATATCTTATTGGTCTAGAGCAGCTCTCCGGGACTAACATTTTCTGCTTCGAAAATTCGTTCGCAGCACGCAGCGTATCTAGCTTTAACCTAGCAGTTGCTATTCGCAGTGATATCATAAATGACCATCACTCACGATCCGAGTGAGCCCCTTGACAAGAGGCAACCACCTCTACCGAACCTAACCATCCGCTCCTTGGCATCTCTGAGAGCTCTTCAGAAAGGAAGTGGTTGAAAAAATCTTTTTGCAGTGGCAATGACGACTCCGTAAAGTTTGTAAAAAGTAGAGAGATTACTTTAGCTATTTTTGCCAGATGTTGAACACCTGGTCAAAGGAACCGAATTTGATAGGTTTATCTCCATTTAAGACATTAAACCTTTTCAGCGAAGAACGTAGAAAAATGTGTGAGTGATTACACTGCATTTACTTGTTTTTTTTTTAGCCCACAAAACAATTTGCTGGCGAGCATTAAAAGCGGCTTGAACTCAAAACCTAGATTTTGCTTTCATGCCTGCGTATCTATATATGTCTGTATGGACGTACAGTGCGTCGCCTGTATGATTTAAGTCTCGGCAGCTGGCTGCCGCAAAGCGGATAATTTAATTTAAAATTGCTGTCAGAAGTGTACAAATCTCGACAATAAGTTAATTATTTTGTTCAAATAGTGCCATGAACATTTTTGTCGTCTTTTGCCAAGAAATCGGATTTTTAGTTCATTGGGAAAGCACTGATGGATGCTGTGGAAATGTTTTTTTTTTTTATTCGATTACAACTGAAGATTGCGAGCAAAAGTGTTGAAAATCCGCTCATAAAAAGCTTAGTAGGAAAAGATTGAGATCTAAAAGCAATAAACTTTGCGTGGTGCCGCTATTAAATCGAAAAAAAACGCAGTAGCAACACTCGAAGCACTGCTGGTGGAAAAGGGGGCCCGAGTGGTAAGCGGCAGTGTTGTTGTGCTCAAATGTACGCGCGCGCGTAATTTACTTTTTCAATTAACGCGAAGTGTGTTGGCCATTCGCTCAAAGGTTGCTGGACAGCTTTGGCATAGATGGAGGACGTCTTCCATATGCGGAGTTGGCGGACAGTGGCGGGTGGGTATCCAATAATTTGTGTTGCTTAGGAGTCGCAAATAGTCGCTGCCGCTTTTGGCATGCTGTGAAAAAGAAACGATGTTTTACGTAAAAAATTAATTAGAAATGTTTGCACTTCGCTGTGAAGCGATCAGTGGAAGCAGCAGCAAAAATTGGCCACTGACTGACTGATGGAATTGCAGCCACTGCCAGCGCGCTGATGGCAGCGAGCAATTGCAGTGGCAGCCACTTGACGCCGATTGGCGCAATTTTGTACGTCGTTGCAGCATAATTGCAGAAAATTAGCACCGTCAGACTTTGGCTGTCACAGTGGCAGGCTGTCAGGCTGTCAGGCTGGCAAATGCACAAAAAAGAGATGAAAAGAAGTCAGCGCTACGCGGCAAGGGATCGCTAACTAGTTGGCTGAAAGACGCAATTGCTGTGGCGAAATGGACAGCGCTGGCAGCAGTTGTTGCCGCCGCAACTTAATTACGCTATTGGCAAGTGGGTAACAAAGCAAGCTCCAGCAGCGAAAACCCAAAACTAGCAGTCATAGATACGAGCTTGACAGCCCGATTGGCGGTGCTTACATTAGCCAGCTAATGAACCGGGGGAGTTGTGCGGCGCAATGCGACGGAAGTGCAAAGGAAATGGGCGGGTATCCTGCCTGGCGCCAATGAATGCAGTCCCCCCGCTCAGCTTCCGTGCGTTGTATTTATGCTGGCAGACATGAAGCCCAACAGGAAATCAAATTTGAAAGGCTCGGTTTAGGTGTACATATGTATAACATACTGTCGTTTGCATTTGTCGCCCGCTTCACTTTCAATTTGCCATTTTGCGGTATCAAGCACATACTCATACTCGTACATGGAATTTGAAATTTGTAGAAGGTAGCAAACTTGTGCCTACTGCGCGATGGTCTATGATATTCAGACCCAGCCATACAAAAAAAAAAACACGGGCTATCGCTTGATCTCTAGGCTCACATCATTAGTGATGGTAATGTCATGGATCGTCAAAGTCACTGCACTTTAGGTAGGCAACGGTAACGCTTCTCCGAGCGCTTTTCCAGGATTTGTAGAGCTATAAAAGTTTGGTCGCTGTTCGAGGTTTTTTCCAGGTTCAAACAGTTAGTTCTTGAAGTGCTTCAGTCTTTATCACAGAATCGTCTATAGAACCTGATAAGCAAGATTTAGAATAAAAGGCTTATTGTGCAATCTCCCTTTTTGTAAATTGGGTAAAGTATACAAAATTTTTAGCCTTTGGCGCGATTCATAAGCTTTAAAAAAAAGTTTTGAACACATACATACTTTTGCTGTTCTTGTGTCAAGGAATCCATTTCCTTAGTAACAAGTACTTACCAAAAAATTCTCTGGTTGTTTTTAAAGTTCATTAAATAAAAGCTGTTTTGATGCCAAAAAAAAAAGAAATAGTGAACTTTTAAAGGTAATCTTGAAAGTCCAGCACCTTAAAAGCCACCTTCAATATTAAAATTTTTGATATTATGTATTTTTTTTTTAACTAAAAGCAGCATTTAATTAAGTTAAAAAAAATAGATAAACTTCTTGACTCAAGAACACCAAAAATTTGTGTTTAAACTTTTTTAAAAAGTTCACTGCATACTGTTTAGAAGTTTATTTAAAACTCCAAGGTAATTTTTTGTATCAAATAAATTTTTTTTTCTGAATTCTCCATCTCAGTAGCTTTAAAGCGCTGTTTAATTTTTTTCTCGTTCTCAATCTATTATAATCTAATTAGATTGTATCATAAAAAAGTTTATTTTCCACACAGTGGGACGTGAGTATCGTTGTGGGGACTCACTGATGCCGTGCTTTGCCATTAATCAACTTATACATATCGAAGCTATGCATGAAAATTTCTATGTAAATCTATGTGATTGTGATGCACAAAAGCAAATTTTTTAATGCAGTTGTATTTGAATAATTCCATCACGATTGCACTGAAATTAATCCATAATTAAGAAATAATGGATATTTTGAATGGATTTTCCAAGCCCAGAAATGTACACTCATGTAAAGTTAAAACTATGTGTGTACATACACATGAATATGCCTATATATGCATGGAATTCATAAATACTATTCCTTGCATCTGTGTATACATATTTTCCCCCATATTTTTCATTGTTTTTTTTTTTTTTTTTGGTAAATACCAGCATTCAGTTTTTTCTCCATCATTTAGCGCTTAGGTTTGTAAAAAAAAAATACTCCTCGTGCATTGCCCAATTTAAATTGCAGTTTCACAACGAAAGAAAAAAGCAACAAAATTTATTGATTGTAGGAATTTTGAAATTCAAAAGCTCCCTCAATTCCATTCACAGAGAATTAACAGCAGACATGTAAAGTATGTTACAAGTTACCAACAAAAACGAAAACTTGCAAATAAGAAAAAACTCAGCTGAAACCGGTGAAACAACGGTGATCATAATTTCCACATTACTCGTAAAGTATTCTTGCATAAATTTGTGCCATTTGGTTTTTTTTTTTAGATACTTTGTTCAACAGTGACATGTGCAATATTCAAATGTCGCTTATTGCATATACATACACAAACATACATACATATATATAACTACGTATGCATGCATTTAACTATCTACAATTATAGCTAAGTACTAGGGCGGTCCTTAAAAAAATATCAACTAGAATTTTGTATAGGAACTCCTTTGTTCTGTTCTACGTACAAAATCAAAATATCCACCAAAATTTCAAAATTTCGAAAAAATTTTTGTTGTCGCTACGAGAGTTAAAAAAATTTTAATTAAAAAAATATCGCAGAAATTAAAAAAAATTTTACTTGAAATCTGATAGAATTAACATACTATTGAAACTTATTCACATAAATTCATAAAATCGCTGTACTATAGCCGGTGAAAGTCGAAATTTAAAAAAAATTTAAATTCGTCTAATCCTGGTAGCAATTTTTTTTTTTAATTTTGTAATTTTCGTGGCTGGCTTTATTTTGTGCATAGAAAAAAATAAATGGGTGTCCCATAATTTTGATATTTTAAGGCCCACCCTTCTACATACGTACACACAAATGCGCACACTTCTGAACACATGGAATTTTCGCTCAACGTAGTGTAGCTGCCAAAATGCCGCTACAAGATTACCTGCACGAGGTCTTGCGTTTCATAATAAATTTGTAGTTTGTATGTATGTATGTATATACTTTTTGTGGTGATCAGAAAAATTATTTTCTGTCATTTCATTTTGAAGCGTATTGCGCACTTTTTCGAGTCCTGATTATAAATTTTTTGTAAAATTTTTATTTGAAAATAAGTGCATTCTTGATGGTGTAAATAAATATAAGGTAAAAAATCTGGGTTATTTTTCTTTTGCATTTGGTTTTAGTAATTTTATTGAGCTTGTGACCATAGTTTATAAATGGTAGAAGTTATAGCTGCTATTTCGGATATCACCGCATGCCTCATCAGAC
The DNA here is from genome assembly GCF_013731165.1 of Rhagoletis pomonella. Classification (NCBI taxonomy): domain Eukaryota; kingdom Metazoa; phylum Arthropoda; class Insecta; order Diptera; family Tephritidae; genus Rhagoletis; species Rhagoletis pomonella. Next base: position 21,662 of record NW_023459361.1, on the reverse strand, counting down.
TTCTTCATCGAGTTCACGTCTGCTGCTGGTCACCTCATTATTCACTAATACCTTATCGAAAAAACGTTTACGCTAGTTTTACCAGTCTTGGAAGCATTGTTTTACCGCTAAAGCTCACCTGTCTTTACTGCTCTGCTGCTGATTGTCTCAAATCAAGCGCTGTTCACATATTCAGCTTATAGGTATGTATATGTATATGTCTACCCTGCGGGAAATGTATCTAACTATAAGCTAACTATAAGTTGATTAGGAAGGAGCTACCCAGTGGTAAAATGTAATGTATAGTAATCGAAAAAATAATAAGTAAAACAACCCTCTTCACATTCGAAAATTCATTTTTTTCCCCAGGGCGATGTCCTAAGATAAGTGGGGCATTCAATTTTGCATTACCTAGTATCGAGAAATGAATGTGTTTTAATATGAAATTTTTGGAACTCTTTGAATACATTAGAATGCTGATTACATAGTTAGCAGTAATATAATCGAGAACTCATAAGAATTACATTATATTATTTATAACGCATGTAATGCATTACTATAGCTATCTATATTTCTATGGCGATGGCCGCGAAATAGTCAAGGGTGGTTACCTCTGCATTTGATGTAACTAACTTCTAACTAACTACTTTTGGGCATAAAATAGCAATAGGAAAAACAAATTATTTTTCATTTTTTTTGTTTTTTTATTTGTTTACTTTATTTATTTTATCACATTTCATATTTTTTTACATACAGCAGAACTGTAGGTGGTCTCATATTCGAACTCCGTCGGACATAAATTCAAAATGATAATATGAAATTTCAATCTTCCTTTTATTTATCCTCAATTCGAAAAAGTATTTGCGATTTGCAGGATATTTAAACGGAAACGCGTTTAAAGAAAACAATTTCGAGCTTTACTCCTGCATTACTTGTCCTCTTGTTTCAAGTTAGCTTTTTGTGTTTTTTTTTTATATTTTATAGAAGTCCCGCAAAAAAGCTAACTACAAGTAGGTTATTTTTTATCAATTGTTAATTTTTATCTGCAGGGTATATACAGATACACATACATATGTATTTACATATATACTAAGCATAACATCCAAGCATTGCCTTCCAACTAGGTAGGTATGTATGAATGTATGAATGTATCTACCTCATGTGCTCCAAGTACAGACGCTAACCACTCAGACTCCACTCATGGGTATCAACTTTCGATAAATAGACATTCAAACTGCCAGCAAAGATAAATGCAAAAGCAAATCAGAAAAGAGAAAAAAAATTCTTGCTAAATATCTCGATATCTGATAGATGGGGGACACAAAGCGAATCTTGAGTGGAAACTCACAGCATGCGAACAGAGAAACAGGAAAAACTCGATGCAGAAGCGAGCTAAAAAAAAAATTAAGACACAAACAAGCGTATCATGTGACAAAGAAAAGGAAAACTGCACGGAAAATAAAAGAGGGGGGCAGCGTTGAAAGTGCTAAAGCTTTTAGAGATCTACATCGTACGTGAGTATTACATACAGCTACGGGATGAGAAGGCGGTGTTTTGTGAAGGGCTCCTCAGCAAGGTGAGCATCAAACAAAGGAGTTTCGTATGCCAGCACATAAACCAGCACTGGAGATATGCAGCCATGTATCAGTTGCTTATTGCAGAAGGATTTGCCATGCTGCGGGCTGTCTCTATGAAACTTATGTATTTCTGTGTGACTTGCACAGTTGCAAGGAAATGGCGCGAAAAATTGCAAATTGTTGCAGTGGTGAAGAAAAGCGGAGTCGGATTTCCGCAAACAAACATTTGCAATACTTTTACGCCTTTTCTCGCTTTTCATTCTGCCTTCCTTGCAATTTTTTTTTTGTAAACTAGCAAATGCTGCAAATACTGGACATTTTATTTTATGCATAAAAATGTGTAAAATATTGAAATATGAACAAAAAATGTGGAAGTGTATGTAGTAAAAATGTTCTAGTTGACTTGGCTGCAGTTATAGGAAATATCGCCGCATCGAAAGCGCCGACTACAAAGCCAATCGACCATAAATCATACGAGTAGTTGCAACGAGCGTAACAATTGCATTTCAGCGCTTTGTGTGCATGATTTATGGACAAACAGCGATTAAAAAAATAAATTGAAGTAGCTCAAAAAGTTAAACAAGTAATATGTATAGGAAAAAAATATTCATACTTATGTAGCAAAAAAAAAAAAAAAGTGGGATACAGTGAAACCTCCCTTGGGCGGACACTCACCGTCAGTCATTTTTTGTCCGTCTAAGAGAGGTGTCCGCTTAATGGAGGGGAAGCCTATTTTAGAACTTTTTAATGTTTTAATTAATTGAATAGTCACTATTTCTTATTTGAACAAAAGATATTGATATGACATCGTTCAAACAAAAATGTGCATGTATTTTTTCAAAAGTGCACATTTCATTTATGTGCGTAAGTACATATTCAGTAATAACAAAATAAAAATAAATATTACATTTTAGTCCATAAACTACATAAAATCATAGATTCATTACATAAAAAACTGGGAAATTGTCGATTGACGTAAGTTTTATTTTTTAATTTTTTTCAGTGTCAGTACCTTTTCATCAATAGTTTTCATGTTTTTATCAGTCTCCAAGGGTTTCTGACGCTGTGGTGTAGTGGTAAGCAGTGCGCGCTTCCACTCCGCAACGCCTGGGTTCAAACCCTGGTCAAAGTAACATCGCAAAAAAATAGAAAAAAAGTTTTTTCTTAACAGCGGTCGTCCCTCGGCAGGCAATGGCAAACCTCCGAGTGTATTTCTGCCATGAAAAACAGCTTCTCATAAAAATACAATCGCCGTTCGGAGTCGGCGTAAAACTGTAGGTCCCTCCGCTTTGCGTGACAACATTAAGGCGCACGCCACAAATCGGAGGAGAAGCTCGGCCAAACACTAACATATGTGTAAGCGCCAATCTATTATTATTATTAAGGGTTTCTGACAATTTAAATAACGAACCTAAACCACTGCGCAAACCAAACTAAATGTGTGCATAACAATCACATTTTGTGCGGGAAGTCCCCCTTTTCCATTTAGTAGTCCGCCTATGAGGAGTTCACGTCCGCTCAACGGAGGTTTTTGTTTGATTTGTTATGAAAAGATATCTGAATGTCCGTTGATAAGAGGTTCGCGTCCGCCCAATAGAGTTTTTGTGTCAATTTTATGCAAAATAACTGTCCGCGTCCGGCCAAGAGAGTGTCCGCTTAAGAGAGAGTAATTTGTTCCGAAATTTATACTTAAAACTTGGTATAGGGAAAAATGTCCGCCCAAGGGAGGTGTCCGTCTAATAGAGGTGTCCGTTAGGAGAGGTTTCACTGTATACGAAAAAACGGAGCTAAGATAAAAAATAGAAAATAAATATTACGAGCTGCGAGCAATTTTTTCCGTTAGAAAAAGAAAATTAGGAGCTGGATGAGGGAGTCAACATGAGCAATCAACATTTGATTTGAAAATTTGCACAGTCAGGATCAAGAACGAAAAATAAAAAAATTGTGCAGCAGCAAGTTTTTTTGAGATCCCTTATTTTTTTGGTTTCCTGTACTATTCATATACAAAAGGAATACTAATATCGATGTAAACAAAGTTGTGAAAATGTGACCAAAAAATTGTTCAATGCATTAACTCTACGCGACTGCATTATATCAATCATTAGCCGAGGAAGGGAAACGGGAAGTAGGAAGTGCAATTGTGTTGTACAGCTGAAGTATAAAGTGAAATAAAACTGAAACAGTAAAAACATTCGAACGGCACTTGTCGCTGATACTTATGTATGTATGTACATTAGGATGGCCCCGTAGTTATATGGAGAAAAATAAAAGTGTTTGGATTCTCGTTCACACCTCCTAGAAATGTTCGAATAGTCTAAAGACTAAACTATACAAAGTTTTGGGTCAATCGACAAAGATTTAGAGGTGGCTCAAAGCGCTCAAAGTTTCCCATGTATTTTACATATTTTTCGTAGAAATTGTATAGAATCCTTGAAAAGCAATATTTTTCAACCGGCAAACTCTGCTTCTCTTCATGAGAATTCAAATAATACTACCCAATTGGTTATTTAAAATTTGTTTAGTATTAACGATTTTTTATGGGTTCCCCCATTGCATTTTTTAGGAGTTTTCGGGGAACCATAAAAAATTGTTAATATTAATAAACTTTTAAATAAAAAATTGTTTATTTTTTCTGGAAGTCTACTGAAGAGAAAAAGAGTTTGCCGATTGAAAAATATTGTTTTTCAAGGATTCTATAAAATTTTTAAGAAAAATATGTAAAATACATGGGAAACTTTGTATTCTTGTCTCTTTGTTTTTCAGCTATTCACACATAGGGAGTGAGACCGAGGATCCATTCGAGCCCTTTTTGAAATAAGAGTCACCCTAATGTACATAAACATTCACGCATACAGGCATACATACATATACTTATATTTAAATACTTAAGCTCTTTTTTAATCGTATATCGGATGAGAGCGCATGACAGATCATATGGGTAAATAGAATTTTCCCAGTAAGCAAAAGCCATGCGTTTTTTACACAAAGTTTTCAAAAAGGAAAAGACAAAAATTACAAATACTTTTACCAGCTGAATAAGTTAAGATTAATTTTAACCAGATTTGGCTATTATTCTTTTCTGTATTTAATGTTTATTAAATCCACACTTCATACTTTGTACAAAAATTAGAAAAATTCAACAAACTTTAACAATTACACCCAAAAATTTTATACTTTTTGTAAAATTTTTTAGATAAATTTTAGGTATGCGGTTTTATAGCCCATTAAGTATAGTAATTTTCATTGTCAGAATTTCAACATGAAATAGTTAGTACTCCAATGAAATATTTCACTTACGACAAAGAAAAAGTCCACAACCACCACGAAAAATCAATCTTTCTTAAAATATATTCAGAAATTAAAAATTTCAAAATTTTCACCCAAAAAATATGGTTTACTGGGCTACCCAGATTGATACCATTTACCCGTTTGCAGGCATTTATTACCCCTCTATTACGTGTGGTATAAGTGTGCATCGTTGCATTAATATTGAAGTGCAAGTGTTGTCAAGTTTGTCAAGCTTTTATGCATTTTTTGAGATACATACAAGCATGAACTTGATGATACACATTGCTAACGCCACGGTTGCGTGCCTTGATGAATAGCGAAAAATACAAAACAAAAAAAAAAATTAATGTAATATGATCTGGAGCAGGGTTGGCAGACGCTTGGAAAAAAAAGAGCAAGGCCGGATTCGCAGCCGCTTGAGATGAATAAAAAAACTCAGCATGTAGCTGTTAAACTAGTACTTAACATAATATTCTACTTTTCCAGCGACACTATTGAGTGAAAAGAATGAAGTATCGTACTTGCAGAAAATGACGAAAATTTAGTTGGAGAAAGCGTCAGAACTTACGAAGACTTTTGGCACTACATCTAATTTTGTGTCTATGTTCCATAGTAATTCCATTAACAAAGTGAAGCACGCGTAAAATATCATTTGCTGTAGTTTAGAAACTTCGCTTCCCACATCATAGCGTGTATGCAAATTGTATAACATTAAACACAAACAAATTTCTTGCCATTTCAACTCTTAGCATTTTTTGGTCAAAACTATCGAAATAAAAATTAATAAAGAAAAAACAGTCAAACACTATAAAAAAGTATCTGCGTGATGGCCTATTGCGGAAATTTATTGGTAACGTAATTAAAAAGCGGTTCCAGCTGAAAATCAAAATGAAACAGAAAATCCAAATGAAACAGATTTCGACCTGGAATTAACCCAGTCGGAAAAGTAGTAATGCATTACATGCGTTATTAATAATGTAATGTATTTCTTATGAGTTCTTGTCGGCCGCTGTGGTGTAGTGGTAAGCAGTGCGCGCTTCCACTCCACAATGCCTGGGTTCAAACCCTGGTCAAAGCAACATCGCAAAAATATAGAAAGGTTTTTTCTTAACAGCGGTCGTCCCTCGGCAGGCAATGGCAAACCTCCGAGTGTATTTCTGCCATGAAAAACAGCTTCTCATAAAAATACAATCGCCGTTCGGAGTCGGCGTAAAACTGTAGGTCCCTCCGCTTTGTGTGACAACATCAAGGCGCACGCCACAAATCGGAGGAGAAGCTTGGCCAAACACTAACATATGTGTAAGCGCCAATCTATTATTATTATTATTATTATCTTGATTACATTACCGCTAACTATGTAATCAGCATTCTAACGTATTCAAAAAGTTCGAAAAATTTCATTAAACACATTCATTTCTCGATACTAGGTAATGCAAAATTGAATGCCCCACTTATCTTAGGACATCGCCCTGGGGAAAAAATAAATTTTCGAATGTGAAAAGGGTTGTTTTACTAATTATTTTTTCGATTACTATACATTACATTTTCCCACTGGGAAGTTACGTTAAGTTGAGCAACATCCATTAAAGGGAATTTTTAAGTGAGAGCCTATAAGTTACGTTAAGTTGCCATAAGCAGACCATTAGAATTAGATTTGAAATTCGCTCCAAAATGAGAACTGTTAACTAAAACGCGGTGATCTCCAAAGAAGCGCTATAATTTTTGTGATTTTTGTTGTAAGCATTTTTTCTTAAACAAGAACTGAAACAAAATAAGCATATATCAACAACGATATATCAAAACCCGTGGGCGACTGGATTGTTTAAAGCATTTTTTATACCTTTCATGAGCATGAAATGGTATTATAACTTTGGTCCGATGTTTGTAAGTACCAGAACAAAAAGAGATAGACCAATTAAAATGTATACTTATATGATCAGAACGTCGAGCTGAGTTGATTTAACCATGTCCGTCTGTCCGTCTGTCTGTCTGTTTGTATGCAATCTAGTCTCTCAGTTTTCGAGATATCCGTATCAAATTTGGTATGTGGGTGTATTTTTATAATGTATTAATCATTTGTCGGAACCGGAAGAATCGGACCACTATAACATATAGCTCCCATACAACTGATTGTTCAGATATAAAATTTTTCGTTATAACTCCTCCATTTATATCGCTAGGAACATGAAATTCCGCACTGTTTTCAATAATTATCAACAGAAAACTTACAGTGAAAATTAAAAAGATCGGGTAACTATAACCTATAGCTCCCATACAACTGATTGTTCAGATATGAGATTTTTCGTTATAATTCATCCATTTATGTAGCTAGGACCATGAAATTTCGCGCTGTTTTCACTCATTATCAACAGAAGACTTACAGTGAAAATAACAAAGATCGGGTCACTATAACCTGCAGACCCCATACAACTGATTGTTCAGATACGAGGTCTTTTATCATAACTCCTCCATTTATGCAGCTAGGAACATGAAATTTCGCACCACTTTCACTCATTATTTACAGAATACTTACAGTGAATATAACAACGGATTACTACAACATATATCTTCCATACATCTGATTGTTCAGATATGGGATTTTACGGTAAAACTCCTTTATTTGAACAGCTAAAACCGATAAATTTCGTAAGATATTTTATAAATAATAATACAAAGTCTACTGAGAAAATCATCAAAATCTATGCTGTATAAGCTTTATCTCCTATAGCACTGATTGTTCAGATACCAGTTTTTGCCATATATCTCCTTTATGTAGGAAACTAAACCCAATAAATTGTGTTACCGGTTTACATACCGATCACATAGCAGTGAAAATCACTTAGATTGGTGCCATATAAAGTATATCTTCCATACCTCTGATTGTTTAGATGCGATTTTTTATATAAGTATGTAACTCCTCTATCGATGTATGCAGATGTATTCAAAAGCAGTAATCTGTCAAAGTAAAATTTGCAGATTTGCATAGCCGAAGACAGCGCTGCTCTTACTTGTTTTTTATTTTGTTTGCTTTATAGTTTCGGAGATTTACGAGCGCAATTTTTCAAGCTTTTGTGAGTTTCATTAATTTGCTATTTTAGGTGTGTTTTATTAGCTTTCTGTTAAAATTTAAATATGTACATATATTTGCTGCATTTGCGTTTGCGCAGCTACGGAAAGAGTCAACAAAAGAAAACACATTTCGTGTGTTCATTAAAAATCAGATTCATAAATATGGTACACGATCAACATTTGTGGGTAGATTATGGAAATAATTTGGTTGTTGTTAAATGAAATACGGGCAATTAAAATCATAATTGCAAGCATTAGTTGATCGATGATATTGCGTATATATGCAAATAATTATTGATTTCTGTATTTATATGTTTTTGGCATTTTTTGGCCATAACGTTTGAATACCTATTTACAATAAAGGGGCGAAGATGCAGCGACATCAATATAGGCAACGTTTCCTTGCTTGCCTTCGGCTTGAATTTCCGACGATTTCCTTACAGTTCGTTGTTGTTTAAAAATCGTTTAAAGCAGCGTTTTTGTTCAGCCACCTTTAGGATCCCAAAAACGACATAAATTATGTTGTAAAATTTACCAGAACAGCGCTTTTCAAAACGTTATAAAACGAAACATTATCCAAGGTACAAGTCAAGAGACCCGCGATATTCTTTAAATATTTTCTCTTGGTTTTAAGTATGACGGGCAATATTGCCTGAGTGCTTAGGAAAAATGTGAGTGGTTTATTCGGCCAACCAGTGGTCGGAGAAGCCATGTTTTACGCGAAAAAATTTGAAGGGCTGCTACGATTATAATAAAACAACAATAGTTTGACACTTGACAGCTGTCAAATCAACTACCAATTTCTCTAAAATTAGAAAATATGATCTGCTAATCACGAATTTTATGTCAAATTAAATTCTTGACGCTGAAAGCTGTCAAATGGACTGTGAATTTTTCTACAGACAATCTTTTTAAAAATGTCACTGAATAGGTTTTTATTATGATTATGAATTTTTATCAAATTTACACTTTGTGAGTTGAAAGCTGTCAAATGAACCGTTAGTTATTCTAAAAAAAAAAAAACAAATTACGTTTCTCACGGACATGCAGAAAATAACAGTGTATTAAAAAATTGAGAATTAAAGTCGGTTTTAAATTACTTGTTATGTATTGTAATATAAATAGAAATTTAAATACTGAAACTACTTACATACGTTAAAGGCATGCGTTCTGTTTAAACCCATTTCAACAAGTCTTTATGCAATGATTTATACTCTGCATTACGTTTGATTTTTTTTTTTGCTATTACTCTGCTTCGTTGAGTCAATCCCAGTATTGTTCTTACAATAACGCAGCACCAATTTCACAAGTCTATCCTCTACTAGTTTTTTTTCAATCGACAATACAAGCCCCAGTTTTGCTTTGTTCCTAATACCATTTTTTCAAATTATTGTTGCTTTTCCACAATAAATTTTCATTTAAAAAACGGCCTCGAGCTCAATACAAATTGTTGAATATATTTGTTCCTAATAGATTTATGAATTTTACTTTTTCAAAAATGTGTATTGCTTTTAAAGCATTTACATATATTTCTAAATATTTTCTATGGAAGGTGAAAATTCCAATTAGGCAGCTAAAAATAGTTAATCTCCCAGTCACTTCCAGTGACTTCCTTGTCAACTCAACTATTCAACTCAAAGGCAAAACGAATGCGCTCTTTCAAATGCTTTTGTAAAAGGCCATTGGCAGGCAGAGGAGCTGCAACAAAGTCAACTGAAAACAGTCCAAGCTGTTGCCTCGAAGCGTTGGTAGCTATCTGTGCGCGTGCTTACAATGCTGTTACCCTCAAAAATTATTGTTGACGTAGCACCTGCTATGCGAATCATTTTCTGAGGTGTACTTGCACACACACACTCTCTTTTGGCGCGTTTGCATCCTAGCACTTCCTGTAAGCTGCTCACTGTTGTTGCACTTGCTTTGAGTTGGGTTGAGTTGAGTTCTTTGCGCATTGTTCTGCTTCAAAGCGTGCCAAATGCAACGCGTGATGTGTGTGCCCAGCAGCATTGGCAGCAAAAGCAACAACAACGTAGCGCATAACAGGCACGCAATAATAATAGTTATAAAGCAATAGGAATAGCAGCGCTAGCAGCAGCGGTGGCAGTTGCAGTTGGACGGTTTCGGTTTTCGGTTTCTGGTTGCAGTTGGCTGCCTGCCGCCTGGCTATTGCCGCATTAAAAGTGGCGGGTGATACAGCCATAACGAGAACATTAAACTGGGCGGAAGCAGCAGCAGCAGCAGCAGCAGCATTTCTAATATAAAATTATAGTGGTTTTGAAATTGTAGGCGCTGCTGCCGCCGTGGCAGCTTCTCTTTTATTTTACTGCACTCTTTCTGTGTGTGTGTGTGTGTGTGTTTTAAGAAAAAAATGCTTGCGGCGAAAACATCAGCAAACGCACACGAAAACACGCAAAGCAAGCAAAAATGGTGATAGAAAAATCTGAATATGGCAGAAACTGGTTGAACGAGTCGAGTACCTGAAACCTGAAAAATATATAAAAAGCGATTCCTAAAATGCTAATGCCTTTTTTATGCTGCTGCAAAAACAAGTAAACCATACACTCGCCGAACACTCAGAAGGTTGTAGTGCTTGCATAGTGTGTGGCACTACGCGCGAGTAGAAGAACACAGGCAGGGTAGAGCGAGCAGGCGGGGAAAAGGTTTGCTAGATTTGTGCAAGAAGGCATTATAGTGTTCTAGGTGGGGTGGCGCTGCAGCGGAAAAGTGCACTCATGTGCATTGAAAGTGAAAGAATGAATTAAGAAAAGCTGCTGGCTTGAGTCAGCTCCTGGGGCGAGGGCTGGCGTTGTGGTGGTGTGGAGATCGCCTGCAATGCTCTTTAAAGACTAAAAAAGGCGCGTTCGTAAACGTTTTATGGCAAGTTAGCGCTGCGGGTAAGCTGCAGTGCATTTTTTTACATTTCATATACAGCACTTCCGCACATTTTTATTATGCTTTTAAAATCAGGTGCTTTCGTACACACATGCATACAAATGTGTACATACAAACACATTAAATATGAAGTGGTGAATGAAGAGCCATGAAGCTATACATATATATATACATATAGAAGAGTTAAAGAAGATATTAACGAAATAAGAAAACTTACGTACTAGGGTATGCGATTCTTCGCAATTTTTCGCATAACTCGAAACCAGTTTTGAAAAAAATACGGTTTTATTTTACACAGTTTTCATGCAGTGAAACTGCTTATGTTAGTCATGACCAAAAATGACGATAAAACAATTAACAGTAAAGATAGCTTTTATTTCGAAAAGGGCGAAGCAAAATAAGTTCAAAGCTTTTTTAGAACAAAAGTAAAACAAAAGTATTGCATTTTTTCCCACTTTCTCGGATTCGAGAGGTAATGTTGCCGCCGTAGCCGAGTGCTTAGATGTGCCTACTGCCACTTTTGGGCAATTTTTGGTACCAGCAACTTCAAGAAAATTTTTTTCCAATAACGGTCGCTCGTCGGCAGACAATTGCCAACCTCAGAGTGTACTTCTTTTACAAAAAGCTTCTTTGGAGGTGCAGTAAAAGTGTAGATCTTTCCATTTTTGTCACAACATAAAGAAGCAGAACACGAATTGGAGGTAGAGCTCGGACAAACACGCTGAAAAGTTTAAGCGCCAAACCTTTCTTGGAATCAAATATGCTACACTGTTAATACCCAAATAACCTAATATATAATTTGGAAACAATTTAGGGATTACCTTTAAACTGGAAAAAGCCTTGAAAACTTCGAAGAACTCATAACTTTTATTGAGAGGGCGAGATTTACATATATGAAATGGAAAAAAAACAGATTTGCTCGTTAAAAAAATCCGGTTTCTTCGATATTCGAAAAATCAAGATTTCAAAAAAGAACTGCCCATAGATACCAAAAGAAAAATCGTGAAAATCGGTTTGAAAAAAAAACCGATTCAATTAGATTCGATAAGATTTAGACGAGATCTATTTTAACAAATCACTATTCAACTACAGGTCTTCTTTTATCTACGTATTGCTAAGAAACTTCTCGAGGTGCGGTTATCCCAGGAAGCGAAGTCTTTTCCGGGTGAAGGCATCACAGTGGCACATAATTTGCTCTACTGTTTCTTGTTCTTCGTTGCACAACCTACAGTGGTGAGAGTTAACAATCCCTACAATGGCCAGTAAGAAAGCTTGTAATGTTTCTTACTGAGGTGAAAGAGTTCTTTTTGCTGATATATCTCCGGAATGAATGACTTGGCCTGCCTGTTACCTTCCGTATTTGTTTAGTAATGTGGGGCTTCGTTCTTCATCCAACAAACGGAGCTCCATCGCAGACCGGTAAAGGGCTCGGGGCCTTTGAATCCCTGTGCAGCTCCGTTTCTGGCGACACTATCTGTCACTTCATTGCCCACGACTCCACTGTAACCCGTTAGCTATATGAGTTATACCTGTTTCTTGGAGGCGAGAAGTATTAAAAGCTGAAGACAGTCCCACACCAACTTTGGGGTGATCTCGGACGCTTTAAGAGCGAGGAGCGCAGCTTTGCTTCGGAATTTATCTAGGTATATTAGAGTGGTAAAAAAAAAATACTCTTTTCGAAAATTTATAAACTCTCCATAAAAAATATTGTTATTTGTGATAAAAAATTACGTTTAATAAAAAATTTTTTGTTGGAGGTCGCGCTAGTCGGTTGTTTATAAAAATCCACTACTAACGAGTTTCGACCCATGACAATATTTAAAACGTTCAGTATCAACATTTTGTTTTGTAGTACTTTTTTAATAATTTGACAGCCATATTGGATCCGCCATTTTTAATTTGAAAATTGACTTCAGATTCGTAGTCAGCGACCTGAAAACCTCTCGAGTGCCGAGCTTGGAACAAATTCCATCATTAAACTAAAAATTTATGGCCGTTTTAAATTTTGAAAAACTGACTTCATATTCCTAATAAGCAACCCCTGAAATCCCCCGGTAAAAAGCTCCAACCCATAACAATGCTTAGAACGTTCAGTATTGACGTTTTAATTTTAGTAGTAACTGCCCAAGACGGGTATGTAATTAATGGAATGCTCCCCAATAATACCAGAGTAATTAAATGTAAAAGCATCATTTTTAGCTGCATTTTAACATGAAATGAAAAAAAAAAAAAATTAGAGCACCAGCGTTTTTATAAAAACCCGACTAGCGCTACTTCTAAAAAAAAACTTTTTTTTTCAAAATAAAAACGTTTCTCTCTTGATTTGAGGTAGCGTTTATGGATTTAAAAAAATTTTTTTTCGAACCATTCTAATATACATATATGTACATATGTGTTTTTGGGTGCCCCACTGCCTCAGACATAGTTCAATGGTATGAACCTCAGCTTGAAAGACAGATTTAACCTTTCCTCATGCTGGTGAAAAGGAGCAGTCTGGGTTGTATGCCGTAACCGGGTCAATCACCTTGCATTTACGTGCACTTGAACTAAAAAAAAAATTAATTTCTTTCAAATGTTGTTTTTTTGTGACCGCTTTTGCGTTTTGCGATTTCCATGTAATTTATAAAAAATCGACGTTGGTTTTTTGAAATTTCTTTGCGAATGGGTTTTCGCATTATATTTCATAAGAAATTCATGCTTATATGGAAAAAGTGCAAAAATCTGTCAGCAAGAAAAAAAAAAGAATTTGTAAAAATCAACGCGATTTATTAGCCGCCTGAAACTTATACTTCATTAGAGGCTAAAATTTAATTGGCTGAAAAATTTCATGCTAACTGTGCCAAAGATTCAAATTTTGAAATTTAGATAAAAGTTTGTCGAATTTTCCTAAATTTTGTATACAGTTTGAAACTTTGATTTGAATGGTCTTGGCTAAAGCTTGGAAAAAAATTTTTTCTCGAAAAACATTGTGAATATTTAAAATAAACTAAGACATGGTAACTGTAATTTTCTGAAGTCGTCTAGGAGCTACACCGGTTACAGGCTAGACAGCGCACCAACTCATACCAGTTAATGGACCAGTTAGCCTTCGCAACTAGTTGTAGGTATTTAACTAGTAGAATGTTTGTTGGCCAGTTAAACTATTCATTGCAGAGACATATGTACCTACTTAAATACTAACAAAGGACACTGCTCTATGTACCTACATACTTACATACACAGATATTGTTTTGAATGGTCGAATAAACCACACTTTCAAATAGTATTCACTCTTGTCGACCACAGTAATTGCTAAGATACAATTCAGAAAGCAGCAGCTGTCAAAAAAAAGAAAACGCATAACAACGGCAATCATCTAGTAACAATAGCCATAGAATACCCTTAGCGCATACAGGATGTTTTTGTTTTTTGAATAAACCGAACGTTGCCCAAAGTTAAAAATATTCGTTTGTGCTCATATTACAAATACCACACCAGCTGTATTACAACTGCTGTACTCTCACTCATCACAGCATATGACAACTTCGATTTGGCATGAGTACACCGGCAGTACACCATACAAATACAAACAAAGCGCAAAAGTGGCAGGTGCAACATTTTGAGAGTCCATTTCACTCTGGTTTTTCAAGGGATATGCTTGACCGAATTCGTAACCGCAAATTGAAAACGCAAAAACAAAAATTAATAAAAAAATGAGCCAAACAATGCTGCCTGCCATCAATTGCAGACCAAACTTTTATCTATGTAAATACATACATATGCACGTACAATGTGGACAGAGCTGGTTGCTGTACTTGATTACTCATTGGAAATTAGTGCCTTCGTTTTGTGACCTTGCAACAGCGGGTCCAATGCTAGATAAAATTATACGGCAAGCCCATAAACAAGTAAATATGTACATCTATATGAATTTATATACTCAAATAATATATATGTAGTAATATACACAAACAAATGAAAAAATTCGTGGGTTTGAGCATCGAACGGAAGTTGTGCTTGCTGAGCATCCCTTTAATACAAAGGGCACTTTTTGAGATATACATCAATGTTAAACATTCATTAAGGTGCGTGCGAATGTATATGTACATTATGGTAGTCCAAAGAATGCAAAGTCGGAATTTGATGCTCTCACCACCTAGGATTTTTTCTATATCGAAAAAATATACGCTTGTTGTTTTTTTTGGAAATCAAAAAATATTTAGTGGTGTTTTGTATGGAAGACTTCAAGGAATAGTACCCAGTTGTTTGTTTCACTATTTTCTGATATTAACTATTTTATAAAGATCTCCGAGAACCCAAAAAAATGCATGGAGTGACCCATAAAGGTTGTTTATATTAATAATAATAGTTGAAGTCTGCTGAAGAGTTTTCCTATTGAAAAAATATTGATTCGGTATCATTTCGACAAAAAAAAAAAATAGTTTTTCCATATAACATAAATTAATGAGAAACTTTGAGCGCTTGAGCGATAGAAATTTGTCGACTTGAAAAAAAACGAGTTATATATTTTCGATATAGAACAGTGCTAGGGGGAGAGACAACTAAAATTCCGACTGTACTTTTTGAACATGCGTTTTTTGACCACCCTAATTTACATAAATGCATAAATGCGCAAATAGATTATGTTACTTTTATTTATAGATATGTAAAACATGTAGGTACATACATATGTATATAAAAACATACATACATACATATGTACATGCATGTGTAAACAATCACATTAGCATAGCTACGATGGCAAGGACTTCCCTCCTGTTGGTGAGTGAAAACAAAAATACAATTCAACTCATCCCACTGCCGAAAATAACTCCAAATTATCATATCACGTTATTTTTGGGTGCGGTACTTTTCACACGAAACATTGCAGACATTTATGTTTAAAGTACATTTGTATGCACTAAGTATATATGTACATACATTGGGGTGCATCACTCACCGTAAAAAATTCCATACTGTTTTTTCATTAAAGTATACAATTTATTATATTTTAAGACTTTCGCCAAAATATTGCGGAAAAATATGAACATTTACGTGAGCTGGACCTATTTGAAAATACCTGAAAAATCTAGATTTTTAATAAATAAAATTAGTTTTGACAAATATGTTTTCCAAAAAAAAAGCTGATATGATAAAGTATACATGCCCTTAAAAGGTTTGTATACAAATTTCAACCATAGAATCAAAATAATGACATTTTTGGAAGTACATATATATATGTTTTCAATCGGTCCAGCTCACTTAACTCTTTATGTTTTACCGATATATTTTGGCGGAAGCGGAAGTCTTAATATATCACATACACTTTATAATTCAATTGAAAAAAAAAAAAATTTTTTTTGGTGATCCACTCTAATACACGTCGTATAGACATGCATATATGTATTTAAGTATCTGCTATGTTTGTTGATCTTTTCACTTGGCACATGCTAGCACATGGCGACTGACTGACAAACGACTGGAAATGCGTGCGCGCATGCGCCGTTGTACCTTTTCGTAAGTTGCTTTAGACACCTACACATCAGCGCTTCTACAGTCTATTTAAGTTATTTCAATGGGAAAAGTATACATGTTTTAGATATGCCGTACATATGTACATATGTTGAACTGTAGAATTCTACTCATTTTAGGGTTTGCCTTTGCTATGGAAATGAGTGATTTGAATTACATACAGCGTCATCAGTGCCAGCAGCTGTAGTCTTTATTGTAAATTTGGTCGCATCCCCTCCATTACAATTGGGCGTAGCCATAATTATAGGATCGGCCACATGCCAGCAGCTTAGTAAGTGAAGAAATACAAAGCGGTGCTATTACATAAACAATTTTTTATTTTAATTTACTGTTTTCCAGCCACATAGACGTCAAATAAGCTGCGCAATTCCTTTTAAACACCCACACTGCAAAATTTCTTCGCAAAATTATTTCGATTTGAGTACAAACCCTTCTTTTGTAGAAAAAAATCTAGCACTTTTAAGCGAAAAATTACTTTAATTTTTTGAATTTTATTTGGAAATCGACAGAAAGGTAAAAATCATTTAATGGTTAGAAATTAGTTATTGTTATATAATTTTAGTTATATGTTTTTACAAAAATACAATTTGATATCCACTCTGTGCAATATTAAAAAAAAAAATTTACAAACTTTCGTAAAAATTTCTAAGAAAGATTTTGAGTATGTAGTTTGTAAACTTACCTTTGATTTGTGGCAATTTTTTTTTTTTGAAAGTCTTGCTCATTTTCTTTCATATAAAAAATACTTTGTATGGAAGAAAATGCACACCTTTGTCTTACTTTGGTACTTAAAAACTTGCACCTTGTATTGTACTGAACTTGAATGGGAAACAAAACTGCATACTCAAAATCTTGTCTCTTGAACCGAATATGAACTCGAAAAGGAAGGCTTCATTAAGCGCTCTCTATTAAACATCTGCTTTTGGAATTACACTCTGGCTTTTATCAAGCCCTAGATAACGGGGCTCAACACGGGGCTTCAGAACTTCCGTATGAAAGGGGAGACGTCAGTTACGATTAAATAAGTGTCATCCTAAGCGATTAGACCTCAACCTCGCAGAAGATGGTTAGCTGAAGAGAAAGTGTTAAGATTATACATCATTATCACCCAAACAACTGCGATAGAGAGAATCCGGTGCATTATTTGATCTCACAGCATGAATCCCGTTGGGACAATGTCATAAAAAACCCGCGCAAGAGTTGAGAGTTTCGATTTGGTATTGGTAAACATCAGAAGATTCCAGCTTTCTTTCACATATAGTTGAAATTTCCCCAATATCCACTTTTTGAGGTGAGACCGACTCGGTCCCTGTGGTCTAGTGCCCATGCAATCAGCCACAACCGACATAGCGGCCAGGCACATCCCTCTCAGAATTGTATGCACATTGAACGAGCCGAACTGTAATTCTTTTTGACCTTATGGCGGCAGAATAAATGAATTTAACAGATGCAGGCTTTATTGCAAAATATTCATATGTGAATGTATGCGTGGTGCAGCTTTCGAATTTAAATCGCTGCGTGCTCCTTAAAGAAAATTTATCGGCTATTTTGAATCCTAAAATTTTTCAGACGTCTCTAGGGTTGCTTTTCTAGAGCAATAACCTCCATTAACTTAATGCTCAAGACAAAAAAAAAATAAATTACACGAAACGAAAGGTAAAAGAAAGCAAATGAAAATAACAACTATACAACAGCATAAAATTCTATAAGAGTGCAAATTAAAAGAGCCCACAGCAGCGGCAACAACACCAACTATGAACGATGCAAGTGGGTGGTACATACTTACAACCGGAAACAACTTGAAACCAAAGTAAGAGCAACAAAAGCAAAAGTTATAGTTTTTCGTAAAATGTTTCCCTTTATTTCAACTTTTGCTTGCGTAAGATTAAAATGCCCTTATTTTTTTTGGTTTTGTTTTTGTTAAAACTGCAAAACTTTTGTTACACAAAGCGAACGCAAAATGCAGGGTTACTGCAATTGCAGCAAACACTGAGCCAACAATAAAAAAAAAAATAAATAAAAATAAAAACGAAAAGTGACAAAAAACACTTTCAGTCGCAATTGCAATAAAAACAGTGTCTTCTGGCGGCGGCGCTTCGTGTGAGTGTGTAAGTGTGCGTGTGCACTGCAATTCAGCGATTCTTACAAGAAAAAGAACGTGAAAATTGCATTTAAGTAAAAAGCAAAATGAAACTGGCAAGCTATGTACATAAGTATTTACGTACGTATTTATGTATGTGAGCATAAAAATTAAAAGTTATTGTAAAAGAAGCAAGAAACTGAGAAAAAGTTCTGTTGCTTAAACGAAAAAGATATAAGAAAATTTGTAACTGCCGCAAGTTGCGCCAATCCACCAGGCAAACGCGCAGCTCTTTCGGCGAAAGTTACAAGTTGTAAGACAGTTATGAGCTTTATGGTTTAAATTGATGAAAGTAAATGTGAGAATGGAGCTCTAAAATAAATAACATAAAATACTGAGCGCTTAAGTACATCGGCACGAAGTTTGATAAATGTGACGCTGTGCGCCAGTGATGGCGAGATTAAAGAGGGGAGTAGCGCAGTCGCGGAGTGGCAAAAGCCTGTTAAAGGCCAGCATGCAGCTGTCAAGAAAAGCAAAAACTCCATATAAAATGGCGTGGAATAAGAAGCTACGAAAGCTTAAGAAATTTGCTGTGCTTTCTACTACGGTTTTTTAAATTTTTTTTTTGTGAAAAAAGAGCACAAGGCAACCCAGGTTTGCAACAGAAATATATGTATGCCCGTTTTATTATTTCTTGAGGAAAGAGTGAGTGAGCAACAGTCTCAGATGTCAAAATTCCTTGGACACACACACACACACACACACACACACACACACACACACCCACACGAAATAATGGCAATTTTTTCTTGACCGTTTTCTTTAGAGCTGCATACGGGCCTTAAATAGCTTAGCGCAAGCTCAGCACTATATAAGAAGGTAGCCACGGCTATCTTTATTTCTTCAAGAGGGTTCTTGATGCGCATATTCCAGGCGAAGAAGTCGTTAACAATATCTGTAAAGGAGCTATACACAAATCCTTAGGCGTCGGCCACTTTCGCAGCTTTTCGTCAGCTCAAAACCCGCACCGAACAGTAACTGGTTTCAGGTGCAGTTTTTCTTGGTAATGTATCCCTTTAGGTGAAGTGGGCCCTCGTCGTACATAAGGATTTTTATTTTGAAAAATCGGCATCAACGTTTGGATGCTTCGGTGTCCTTCGCCCATTGAGAGTCGCCTGGGACAGGCAATTTGATACTTTCAACTGTTATGAAATGGAACGCGGAATTGAAGCAGGCGCTTTTTTTTTGAATCGCTGGGAGTAAGAAGATCAAGAGTATTTTCCAGGCAGAAGTATTCGAACCATTATAGTTCAGTCGAGTGGATACGAGTTTTATGGCGTTTTCTTTTATGGTTTTTGTGCGAAGAGGGCAATAGGAGTACATATCAGTGGAAAAGAACTCTCAGGGAACACACGGACATTGGAAAAGACAAGGTCACTAATTTTTCGTAAATAATTCATCTCTCCAGGTTTTAATAATTCAACATGCTGAGCGCACATTCGCCACCGCAATTTCTTTAAATTCATTCCGCTTTATTTACTGCACAGCTATTTTTCCTATTTTCTTCTTAAGAACCAAACCGCAGCAACAAAAAACTTTCTCATTTAATGTTTGTTGTAATAGAATTGTTTTTACTTCGAATGAGGGCTTTTATAGTTATCTCACCAACAAATGGATTTCTGTATTCATATGCATTATGTACGAGTACGAGTGCAGATAAAAACTAAGAAAAATTAGAACAGAATAGTATAGTTGATTAACACGGTAAGTTAATCGTGTGCGGCATTTAGTATAGCTCACCTCAAAAGTCATGCAACAAGCCGATACGTGGCAATAACAACTAAGGTGGTTAACAATGTGAATCCAGAATACAATTTTTCCTATTTTTCAATCCGGTCATAAACTATTTTAGTGCAAAATTTTATTCTCAAACAGGTAGCAAACCTCTTAAGGAATATTTACGAAATTACGGTCTCTTAAACCTTTGTTTTTTCATACCTATGTTGTAATATTTGATTGAACTTATTAATTTAATTTTACTGGATTTGCCGTGATGGACACAAGCTTTCACCTTTTATAATATAAGTATGATATTTCAAGGACGGTAATCATTATGAGTAAAATAATTTAAATCAGCATTTAAGCATTATTTTATGATTTTCATTTTTTTTCGCTTAGAAATAATAATTATTATTGAGTTTCATTTTGTCGCTCAACGACAATAGTTATTGTTCGATGATTATTATTGAGTTTTATTTTTTCACTTACAAATAATGATTATCTATAAAATTTAAAAGGCAATATAGACACAAACAACTGAAATTTCTACCTCTGAAAAGGATTCCTCGGAAACCACGCTGGCATAGATTTTGAGTTTTCATTTTATACCACTCAAAAGATTCCATTCCACGTCTATATCTCCCTTCTAATCTGAAGGCCAGTTTCTGATTCCACGAAAAAAATCATATAAGAACCAACTGTCACTTGTTGTCCCGCATTTAGTTGGTAGGATTTTGTTGGGCTGTGTTATTGACGAGGTTCCTTTTCGGAGCTCACTTCCGAACGTTAGCGAACATTTTGCAACCGAACTGTACACAATTTTTGTTATCATTACAGTGCCAACCTGTAATAATAAAACTTAACTTTACTGATGGATACTGTACAGAACTGCTATCGATATCGGTATTGTTCTTGTATAATTAATAAACCTTTTTTATTGGCTATGTACATGTGTATCATATTTCGTTTTATATCTACGCTAAGCTAGGCACCCAATCAACATATGAAAAGTATATAACGAAAGGTAAACAAATTTAATTTAACCAAAATTAATATTTACAAAAAGAACTTTTAAGAATATTTAAGAAACCATTACTAGGTACACAAAAAGGGACCTGTGATAATTTACACGAACGCTGTTGCCCCAAGCAACACTGCAAATGGATTGTAGTAACGAAAATGTATTTTTCGTAGCCGTTTTTGCCCAAGAAAATATACAAATTTGGCGTTAAGATTTTTTTGTATTTCTTATATCTGAAGCAGAGCTCAATATATATCTGAAATAAGACAACAGCGTAGAGCGATCGCCTGAACAGTATAGCCACTGTAGAAAGGTTACAGAATAGGGTGCGCTCTTTACCCTTAGTCAGTCACCCTAATGGCTTTTACACTTATACATATATGTATCTCCGAAACAGCTGATAGGATCACTGAGTGGCCATATTAACTTTGAAGAGTTGCTTTTCGCCAGGGATAAACTTCCATGTAAA